>NC_045168.1:6436721-6629221 GCF_900700415.2 Clupea harengus
CGGGGTGTCTCCTCTGAATGCCGGGGCAGGGGGCTGATCTTGCCGAGGAGGGACGCGGTGGAAAAGCAGGGCTAGCTAGCTCCAGGTAGCGTCAGGGTGCCGGGGGTCCGGTCAGGGGAACGGCAGGGAGTGCGGGGGTAGGCGACGGAGCAGGCCAGGCTGGTTAACTTTCAGCGAGTCGACGAGTCCAGGGGTTCACGCGGCAAGCTCCCCCCTTGGTGCTCTTTAAAAGAAAAAAAAGAGAGAGGGGAGAGAGGGGATGAGGAAGAGGCTAGGAAGCACAGGTCATGTAAAATGCATAAGCTGCATTTAAAAATAATTTAATTCCAGAGCCGAGAGACGCTCATCTCCTGCCACTGAGGAGCTGGCTGAGGAGGGAGAGGAGGGAGGGCTTTTTTTTTTCCATGAATGCACCTTTTGTGACAGCCTACATTTCAGCCTCCGAGCACACGAAAATGAAAACTTCTTGTTTATGAGCGCTAAAGCAAATACATAAATAACGTTCGCTGCAAAAATAAACCCATAAATAAACAAAACAGAGGATTAGTCAAAAGGAAAACTGAAAGACTAGAAAGTCACCAATAATATCACCTAACCAAACATTTTCTGCAAATGTTAGTTACACCACTTTATTTGACCATAACGCCCAGTGTTGGTGATTTACACTTCATATGGAAACCATAGCATCCAGGGCTCCACTATATAACATGTCATGTGAGAGCGCGAGAACAATCACAGATGTAGGCTTAGATGAAACAGGTGAAGGTGTGTGTTGGAAACAGACTGCCTTGTGCATATGCTCTGAATAGTTTAAGGGGTCAGATACGGAGGGAACTGCTAGCAGGGTTAATAATTGGTAAATGTAATAAAGTCCTGCTATAGGCTTAGCAGAGCAGCCCCTGTCCCGCTGCCTGAGCCTACACAGTATAAATTCAGATTTTCCCCCCTCAAAGCCAGTGTTTCTCATAGCACTGTTACAGACCATAATTATGTTATACTTTTGACCTCTTACAAAAAAAGCTTTTAACATCATAATACGATCCATTTTGAAGTAGAAAGGCGGAATGCAAGATGCCTCATTCAGTGTATTACAACTTTAAGTTTGCCAAGTAAAAGCTCTTCTGTTCCTTATTTTCACTTCGTGTTCTAAAATAAAAGGCCCTTTGTTGTCTGTCTGATTGAACATAATCAAAAACATGCTGTGCTGCAAAACATTATTTTTGAAAACTCTTTTTCATACTAAAGTTCAAATTAAATTCAACACAACAGCACTGATCTGCATGTTTACATCCAGTGTGCGCACACGCATACTCACACACAACAAAAACAGAAACACACACACACACACACAAACACTTCAAGCCTTGTGTAAACACACACAAAAACAGCTTTATGTTGAGCAGGAGGAAAACAAAATGGTGAAGAAAAAAAAAACACAGCCGAAGATTTTAACATGATAATAATTTGAGAAATATGCCTGTTGCCTTTAATGACAAGCATATGACACAGCACAATACCTTACATTGTGGGTTATTGACCGCAGCTAGGGCTTGTATCTGGACTGGGGGCGATGTTCCCCCTTTAAACAACGGCGTGTAAATTGTGCGTGTAAAGTCATTGGAAGCGATTCCTCAAGACTACCTGTGAGGAAGGCTACCTGCTGACTGCGAGAGGGTAATCAATAGCTGGAAATGGAGGGGAACATGAGGCTAGGAGCCTTCCGAGCAGTTAGCACTGATAAAAGCCCACCATGTCAATATTTGGGAATAACACAGAAGCGAGATAATAGCCAAAGGAGGTGTGCGTATGCCGCCGTGTGTTCAAACAGGACGCCCAAATTAATGCACAAGAGCCCAGCTGCTCCTCCAGGCAGGAGCAGAGTGTTATTTACAGCAGGTAATGCCAAACTATAGTAAAATCAATTGCCTCAGCCTGGTGGGGAGAGTGACAGCACTTCAGCAGTTCTGAGGCGGGATGGTAGGGAGGTGAGCGTTCTGGCTTCCACGTTCTGCATTCCTCTCCCTGTTGTCCACTCCTGAGCTGTGTGAGGGGTATGCCTCTGCCCAGGATGGAGTTGCTTTGATGGAGTGATTGGGGACGGGGGGACGGGGGGACGGGGGGGATTGAGGATTCCTGAGGGGAAATTGGGGAGAGGGGGTATGTTTTTTTTATTTAGTGCCAACTGATATCCATTCAATCTGTTCAGGAGGAATTTACAACAAAAGGAAGAACATAAGTATTACATAGATTTTATTTTGCTTTGTTTTAATAGTGATGTTTAGAAAAGCTTACTCTTCATTGTACTAAGATTATTAAGATGTATTATCATGTTTGTATTTTTTGCACATCCTGAAGTCCTGAAAATCATTATCACCCAGCATCAGAGCACAGTTTGCCTTTACCTTTCTGGTTAATTGGCATTATCTGTTTTTCCCACAATTGAGGGATATAATATAGGTGTAATTTACAAATACATTGTTGTGTCAATGTTACATTACACTAGCTTTGTTTTTCTTGTTTCTTTGGTTTCTTAGTTTTTTCTTGAAACTCAGACCAAATGGTACCTACAGTATAGTACTTTTAGCATCCATGCATACAGATGCTATTCAAGAGCTACAATGGAAGTTAATTTGTGACAACATAAGTCTGCGGAAGGGTTGCTGGTCATTGCAGTGGGTGTGCTTAAGAGTTGTTAAAAGAGCATTGAACTTATGCCATCTTTCCACTGAAGACCAGGGCCAGTATCAGGCTTAAGTGAATAACCTCTGTCTTCTGTTTCCATTAGAAGTTGTTGGGACCATTCGTAAACAGAGAACATCAAAGTTAGACACTTCTAAACAGTACTTAGCAATGGTCGCGGGAGTACACGTAAAATAAATTAAAACGACATTTAAACATGTCATAAAATTGTTGGAAACAGAGTCCTTGATAATCTGTCAATAGTTTTTCTTTACAAACACAAGTAATTTCCATTGCTAGGCAACCTAAACTAATGCTACCTGTCCTGTTTTTAAATTTGTCCGGTTTTATTGTTGCGTTTCATTCCATTCCAAAAGTCCCTAGTTCAGCCCTGATTCATCCCTGCCCCACTCCACCAAAGTGAGGCTGTTTGGGCCGTGGCCCCAGTCCAGCCTCAGAGGAAAAATGTCCCCAGACATTCTACTTCTAGGTTTTACCCTATAGTAGAAAAGAGCCCTTGGTGACTAGGCCCAGACTGTAGTGTGTCTATTTGTGAAAATCATTTCTGGCTGTTTCTGACCAGCGAGACCCATGCAGTCATGTGTGTACAATTGTGAACGGTCTAAAATGGACATTCATTTGAACCTAGCTAGTTTTGTGCTAGAGAGTATATGAGTGTGGTTGTAGTTTAAAACGTATAAATGTTTCTGGGGAACTAGCCCTGTGCTGGAGTTAGCGTGAACAAGAGAATAGATTAAGGCCAACTTCCACTTGTGGCGAACTAGCAGCCTCGAACTGTACTTAGTAAAAGTGTGAGTGAGTGCAGCTGAAGGTTCTCAGTGTGTGCTGGGCTAGCTGTTAAACAGCTGTAATGTCTGAGAGCATAGCGTTGTAAAGTAAAACACAGAGCCTCCGCAATGACGGCAAGGGCTAGAGGCTCCCTGCTGTGAGACCCGCGGCTGATCCTTCAAGAGCCCGCCTGCTTTTCCCATCACATCCCATCCGCAGAAACAAGAACAAGAACCAGAACCGCCGGGGCCCTTAATATGCATGGCGGTGAATTCCTGCTACGCAAGTTGTGCCACGGTCATGGTTGCAGCGGCCCCCGTGCCTTGCTGGCCAGCGGGCGCATTGGCATTACCTCAGCCAGCTCTTCATCCTCTCGCTTTTATGAGCTGGAGGGGGGTGGGTGGGGGGGGCTGGGCGTAGAGGAAAATCTTACCCCAGAAATTAAGAAGGGCTAAGTGCTCACAGTGTGAGGTTCCGCCTCACAACATGTTCTAAGGCAAGAGAACATTACATCCACTTCAAGGATGCATGCAGACATTTCTTGCCTAAGCATAGAAACCCATTCCATTATGGAGCTCTTGTTACGCAGAAGAGATTAAGTATTAAGTATTATGCTCGGTGGAATACAGTAATTATCAGTGTATTTGATACTCTATACTCATTTACCTCCATTTCTAACCCTAGTTTTATGGAAGTATCAATAAAACATTACAACTTTGTTACTAAATGTTACGCTGTACTTAATTGTATAGTTTAACTGCAACAAAGGCTATCCAATGTGTGTACCAAACATATAGCACGTGCAGTATCAGCCAGTTATTCAGTGTGTAGGATAATACAGTATAGGTTTCCATTTCCCTCAGCAGTACATAAGCTTGCTGTGAATCAACCCTTCGACCTCCGCACGCTTGCAGCAAATCTGACCAGTTCGGATACTCTATGGCACTGGTCGGGTCAGAATAAGACAGTAGAGGTTGTGCGGACGTTGTCTTTGAAATTCGGTACCATTCGGTGCTGTACATCACACTGTGTGTTACTGTAAATATTTGACCGGCGACGATATTGACTGTACAGGACCGTTTGTGTCGAGTTCAGGGAACATATGTGTGGGGACCATGTGGATGTGGTAATATACTATTCTGTACGTGGTCCAGTGTGTGTTTGCAGATGTAGAGACGGCAATGTAGAGGCTGAGTGGTCAATCGGAGGTGTGTGTGTGTGTGTGTGTGTGCATATGTGAGGGTTGAAGAGGCTGTGTGCTAGATGTTTAACTGTCACACTGGGACGGAGTGGACGCATGGCCGCCGTCGCCGGCTGCCGTTAGGGGATGATGCCCCCTTCGCTGTTGTCATGTTGTCTATTTGCATGACCAGCCGCTCGTCAGGGACGTCAGTGGCCGAGCGCCAGGGGGGGTTGTGAGGGCCCGGTCATCCCGGAAACAGACAGGCCGTCCGACATGACGAGCTTTGACACAAGGTGAGGCGAGGCAAGGCGACTCTACCTCGCTGACCAGGTGAGGAGCACAGGACGAGGCATCATCAGCAGAGGTCAAGCTGACAGATGGTTACACGAGGCACACGTGAGTGAGTGCCTGTGAAATACTCCATACTAAGCACACAAAGGACTAGCTAGACATGCTAACATATGCCCTGCATTAAAGCATGTCTAAAAACTCCTTCTGGATGTGCTCTACGAAGATGAGGTGAGGCTAATTATTTTGGACTGCTCTAAAATTGAACAGCAAATTTAAACTTAGACTACTACTACTAATGAAGACACACACCTCTGTTCATCTCTGCTATTAATACAATTCTTACCCTCTTAAATAAGAGACCTAATATACAGACAATATTCTTTTATTTTTTTGATACATTATATAAAAAACTAATAAATAAATTCCTTACTAATGTAGTAACACCCTTACAGAGGAGTGTGTAAAATGAGTAGAAGGCATCTGTCATGTGAATTCGTAACCATCTCTCAGATGATGCACGTTTGGTTAAATTCACGAGGCGAGATATCCTCTCGTCCCCCATCTCCGCTTTAACACCCACAGGAGAACAGTTCAATTGGATTGCAATGGCCTGTTAGGCCCTCTTTCATTCCTCTCGCTTTTAAAGAAAGAGGAGGAAAATTTCTATAGCTTCCGACCTTCCCCTCCTTGCCCCCCCCCCTCTTATTATACATTCATGGCCATTCTCAAAATGCATAGGCTTGGGGTGTTTATTTATTTTTCTTACTGTACACTTATCAAAAAGTTCATAAATGCCCATGACATGTAGCCCCAATGCCATGTTCAAGTCCACAGGCCAGAAGCCCTCTAGGTTGCCATGGATCCATAGCTTTTATAGGCATACAGGTTTGGCTGCTTTAATAAAAGATTAACAGGCAGTTGGGGAGCAGGGAGAGTACATGCAGAGCATGTTGTTTTGGTGCAGAACAAAGGACATCTGATTTCATCTTCTCCTAGTAACAAATGAACAATTTGCTGCACTTTTCTTTTCTAAAATTCTATCAGGAGATTCTCGTGGACTGGGACTTTGAAGTGCACTGGTAGGAGCAGAGCCATTGTTTGTGCTTGCGCGCGTTCAAAGCTTCATTACAACCCTGTAAAATGCGTTGGTGTACACAACACCTTCAAGGTTAAATGGATAAATCATAGACTGTGCACTAACAGGCCAACACTAAACATAACCACATGGGGATCCACATGGATAATTGATAAACAGACTGCTGTTGTGTTCGTCCGCATACAGGGAGCTGATGTTTTCACACGATGAATGCAGAGCAATAAACTGATCTAAGAAAGAATTCCACAGAAGCCAAAATGTAAATTGTCTTAGTTTGTTCAAAGGGATAAAACTCCTTTTATGGAGCAAGACAAGGCCAGCTCACTGGGTGAATAGAGTCACTCCGTGCAAGTAGATTTTTTTTATAATTATGTGTCCAACTACAACAGCTGTGAAGACTGCAGTAAAGTTAAGAGGCTATGAAATGGATAGACCTCTGCTCGGCTCCCCTGAGCTCGGTTTAGGGTTGTGAAACATCCGTGGGCTCATTTTTTATGATTGCTATGTCAGAGAAAACTTTTCCTGAGATACTCTCGAAAGACAAACAACAAGTCGGGGAAGAAAAAGAGAAACAGAGAGAGAGAGAGAGAGAGAGAGAGAGAGAGAGAGAGAGAGAGATTGAGAGAGAGAAAGAAAGAGACAGAGAGTGAGGGAGAGAGAGAGAATGAGAGAGTAAGAGAGAAAGTCAGAAAGAGAGAGAGTACGGTAAGAGTGAAAAAAAACCCACAACATCAATTGTCCATCTTGAGAATGACATGCTTTGTAGCACCACTGTCATATCTCATCCAGCCGAATGAGCAGCAGGGCTGTGGGCATGACTGGCTCCCTGACGTCCCCGGGGGAAGGCGCCGTCTTTGGCATCTCTCAGGAGCCGAGCCGAGCTGCTCAGACTTTATGAATTAGTTACTACCTTTGTCCTTTCCCCGTGTTGCATCTCCGATGTAACTAACACCTGCTAAGATGAAGGTGGAGGATTGCGAGAGGAGAGCCATCAAATTTGAGCGGATTGGCCCCTGTGTACACTGCCTAAGCTGAGCTGCTAGCAGATAAAGGTAAAGAAAAAAAACTGTTATTGAGAAGGAAAAAAAACTTTTTTTTTTGCTCACATTCGCAAATGAAAGACAGCTGCATTCTCACTTCACCCTCCTCCTGTTGCAATAAGGCTTGGTGGGGGTGGGGGTGGGGTGGGGGGTCGGTCTCTTTTGTGACCATTTGCTAAGCCTAAAACACGAAGGGGGAAACAGCAGTTTTTACTGTGTACGCATGAATGTTTAACTTATATTTAATGTATGACATTTCACACAAATCATCCGGCCAAAGACATGACCCAGGGGTATTTTGCAGATTGCTTTTTCAGTACCCCAGCAACTGTGGAATTATTCTTCCTGAAGAAACCCTTTGAGTTGGGTGAGGTGATCACCCCAGACGGCTATGGCCATCTCGATCTGGAACAGCTCGGAGAAAGTGATATCATGATCGCAGAGCCATGCTAAATTGAAAACATCTTGCCGGCTGGAGGCTGTATAAAATAACCATACATTATATGTATAGTGGAACAGCCCGATTGGGCAGCACCACAATTATACTGTTGTGCTATCTCAAAAGCCTCACTTTTTCTCAGGTCCCCTTCATTTTTATGCAAACACTTTGTGGCAAGGTAAAATATTACGGCTCGTGCAGCATACTTTGCATGAATTTATTGCATTTTACTATTTATGATAAGAAATACCAAAGGCCTATTTCAGAGCGAGAGATCCAATCCGGTATTTAGATATGGCTGGGGAAGACAGCTACTGGCAGGGAACAGACAAGCAAAAAGAACTGCTGATTTCCACAGTATGTTTCCACAGTACAGTAGATGTACTCACATTTACCACAGGATGTTTGGAGCAGCAGCAATTAGAACAATCACCAAGTAGAACATCAAGTAGGTAATTTTTTTCTCAAACAGAAAATGTTGTGGAGTACACACCCTGTACCTCTTGTGCAGAGAGCAGGGCCGGCTCTGTACAATTACTGGCGAAACAATGAATTCACAGAGATATTTGTTCCATCTGTGGGTTATTCATCTGGTGGGGAGACATTTTTCAAAATTTGGACCAGACGTGTCTTGCCACTGCAATGGATGGTGTTCTCATCTTTCAAGGTCAGTCTGTCACTGACACTTCAGCCTTTAAATAGACAGAGTCTGTTTACAGATCAGCATCTCTCCTCCTGAACCCCTGCGTCCAACACCCCGACAAAGCATGCATAATTACCAGCTTCTCCAGCCCCTCTGATTAAGGAATTATTCAGAGTTAACACTGTTGCAATTGAATAACGAAGAGGAAAAGATGAAAGTGTTCTGTGTATTAGCTGTGTACACTCCCCTTACAACCATAGTCAACAGGATAATTAGTAGTTTCCCCTCAGGACTGGGTAAATACCTGTTTTTTAATTGGATCCCAGCAGGGACTTCCCATTAATTAAAAAAGCATGAGGTTTCTGGAACAATAAGAAAACACAGGAACAATATGTTTGCATTTCTGCAGTATCTGTTTACTTTAACCCTCTGCAGATTCACAGCCGCTTCCGGATTGTTCTTCCTGGTAACTGTCACCACAAGAAATCCAAAATCATTTATTTTTTTTCCCTTCATCATTTTTTGAAACTTAAGCTTGTGTATAATAGACCGAAGTGTGACAAAGGAATCATATCAAATTGGGGGTGGACGCCCTTTTGCCAATTTGTGAGACAGACCTTTGGGGTTCTAAGATGGCCAATTACCCTTCGTTCTGACAGCATGTTTCTGCGGCTATTAAAAGCAGGCTCTCTGCCGGCCCTGTGTTGGCTGACGCAGCTCTGCGGCCTCGGCTGTACGGAGAGCCACTGCCGGACTGTGCCTCTCCCCATCTGCTTTGACCTGTGGGCCTCCCTGCCCAGCCTCCCAGCGTCCTCAGGGAGTCCCCCCCCCCCCCCCCACCCCCACACTCCTGTCCCCCCACCTGACCCTGAGGAAGCAACGGGGAGGTTCTGCCTCGCCAGTACCGCCAGGACACTCTTTGTTTTTCCTCGTGCCGGAGTCATTTAAGCCACTTGCTGCAACGGCCAAGTTCAAGGATATCCTAAATTGGGTGACTCCAGGTCAACTCCACAGACCTCCCAGTTCTCTGCTGCCAGCTCACGTACTGAGCCCCTGTTCTGGAACTCGCCAATAGAAACTTGGCGGGGGGGGGGGGGGTTGTTGGAAGCGGGGGGGGGGGGGGGGACCTCAAATGCATGTGTCCTCATAAGAATAAATATATTACATTTGGCTATGGTGGTTCTGTCTTGTTGCAAATTTCTGCTGCCTAAATGGAAAAAAATATCCTGCCTTTTCTTCATCTTGCTGACAGTGGATAAAATGCATTACGTCTCTACTGGTCTCTGTGTTGATGTATCGTGACATCATATGTCAACCTGGCCGCGCACTGAGGACGGAGATTGGATAGTCGTGACACACAACCTGAATCTGTCGGCATCGGAATGGGGAAGGAAAACACTTCCCTCCCCAAGCAAAAACATTCAATTAATTTGCATTGTGCCAAATGCGTTCAGGATGGGGAGCCATCGCTTGGAATCGGAGGCAGGTGAAGACACACAAATATCCACGTGTCAAACAAATTCCTCCACCGTTTTTCAGAATCAGAATCAGGTTTTATTGGCCAAGTAAGTTTGCACAAACAAGGAATTTTTGATTATGCCTCCGCATTTCCAACACTAATTTTAAAAAGTATAGTCCACTCACAGTTGTGCTAATTTCCCCTCATCCAAGTGTGTGATTTTCTTCCTGAATAATTAAAATACTGATCCTTGTTTTTCTGTTTCTGACACAAGGACTTCAATGCTGTGAAATAAAAAATAATCATTTGGAATGTTAATGAGTTGATCTATTTATTGCAATACTTTTTTCTCCATATGGTTTTAAATTAAAATGATATGAAAATTAATTCCGGAGTTCACATTGGTGGCTGTGATAATTTCTCCTAAACAGGGTTTGCTAATTTCGTCCGTTATCTACATAAAATCAAATGCACACGTTTGATCTCAGACTCGCACTAATGAATAGAGCATTTTTAATTACCAACACTGAATTAACTTCTGATAAACACTCGGGTGTCAGCAGAAAGTCTGTGCACTTTCACAGGTTTTTTCCCAACTCTTAATTTGTTTCCTATTTAAAAAAAAAAAAAAAAAACCCAGATTAACCCCAAATGTCCTTGATGTTCGTGACAACCAAACAAGGATAAACTTCTGCCTGTAAGCCTACAAAAGTCTGCAAACAGGATCCTGGTAGATGACAATGTTCTTTTTTTCTCTTGTTTTCCATTAAATATCACTTTGGATTCTTTTAAATGCAGCCCAGTATTATGCTATCTTTATCACAAAGACTCAGCAGGGATTCACACCATACCATTATGTAAAACTATGGATTATGTTAACGCTTTATGAATACTGCTGTATGGAGACACGTGCACGTTAGTGTCCGTCTGTTACTGCATACGTCCATCTATCTTCCCATCTACGTGTCTATCAGCAGGCAAGCTGAGGGGAGAATGTGTGGGGATGGATGTGGGGGGGGAAATAAATTTCGCCCCCCCCCCAGTTAAATAATGCACATACATTTCCATACATTGAGGGGGAACTTAAAGGGGCTTAAACCCATTTTCTCCAACACACACCAAACACCAGCAGGGAAAAAGATGAATGTGTCTGTCCATTTTCTCAGCTGGTGCTGAAAATTTCCCCATTGCTATATTTATCTTCATAAAAGGGGTGCTGGGGCCTGTGCTGGCTACTACATCACACCCAACCCGCACATGTTTAATTCTTAGAGTGCATTACCATACGCCTGCCATGAACACTGGGATAGGCTATCAAACAGCATTGTCTTCTGTGGGATATAGGTATAGAGATGGATCTTACATATGCATATACCTATATACACATACACACACACACATATATATATTTAGGAATAAGAGCTAACGGAAACCAGTAAATAACTCGGCTGAATGTGTAGTTGTGGCATAAATGTATGGCACTTGTGTGATTGGGAAGAAAACATATACCTCTATCTGTATGTATGTATGTGTGTGTATATGTATATATACATATACACACACATACATATATACATACACACACACACACATACATACAGATAGAGGTATATGTTTTCTTCCCAATCACACAAGTGCCATACATTTATGCCACAACTACACATTCAGCCGAGTTATTTACTGGTTTCCGTTAGCTCTTATTCCTAAAGTAAGCTGCTGTGATTTTCCCAGAAATGTTCTTTCCACCTAAATGTGGCTCTTACTGTAAAGATGAAAAAAAGAGTGTCTCTCATTCTGGAAAGGAATAAGAGCGAGAGAGAGAGAGAGAGAGAGAGAGAGAGAGAGAGAGAGAGAGAGAGAGAGACAGAGACAGAGACAGAGAAGAGAGCCACCAGAGATATTAATAGACAAGGCAAAGTTTTACTTACCAAAAAAGTGTTTGGCTTTAAAAAGTTCCATTTTGTTCTGCCTAGGCCTCAAACAGGGAGCCCTGGGGAACATGCATATTTTTTTAGATGAAATATTTGAACTTGCGCTGTCTGAACAGCCAGAGAGAAGCAAGTGAGGAGCTCAGTCTCATTAGAATTTCAGGGGAGGCTTTTTTTAGGGGGGGGGGCACAGATACCCCTCATCCACATGAACACACACACACAACAAACACACACACGTGCACACACAAACACACGCACACCCATACACACCTACACACAAGAAACCCACCCACACCCACAGACACATCCGCACACACCCCCCCACGTAGACACATGCACACACACACACACACACACCACACACTTGCACATACCTCTCAAAAAGAGAGAAAAGTGTCTCCTATGTGCCTTTAAATGTGTGTGTTGTATTCTGCGGGAGGGCGGCGGTGCTAGTGGTTCAGGCCTGCGTCGCATCACGTCACGTCACAGTGGGGAGAGAGCGTGACTGACTGAGTAGTCCGCCTGCCAGCTCAAAAACTAGGAGACAATAGAAAGAACCCAGCACATCTGCATGGCACACACACCAATGCCCATCTCTCTGTCTGTCTGTCTGTCTGTCTGTCTCTTTCTTGTCTCTCCCTCTCTCATACATACACACACACACACACAGCAGATTTTATTCTGAGTGTGCTGGGACTGGCTGAGACTTACTCAGATGTGGACCCATCTCTTGGGTGTGTGCTGCATTACTTGCGTTCTCCCAATGTGAAGCCCAGTGGCGTGTGTATTCTGTGCTGATCTGCGATGGAGGCTCAGTGGGAGAGGAAGCGGGCCCGTCCCCCCCTCCTGATGAGCGCATGCTGTAAGTGAACCAGACCAGGGAGAGGCCAGTTGTCAGCGAGACGGCGGATGGGCCAGTAACAAAATAACACCACTGAAGACTTTACCATCATGCCTCTAGGATGGACCAGACTACTCCTTCTCTCTTTCTTTCTCTTCCTCTGTCTCTTCTTCTTCCCTCCCTCTCTCACTCTTTCAACCTCTCTCTTCGTCCATCTCTTTGTCTCTTTTTCCTTCCACCCTTCTTTCTCTCTCCGTCTCTCTCTGTCAACCTCTCTCTTCCTTTCTCGCTCTCCCTCTCTGTCTTTCCTTTTTCTCCCCCTCTCTCTCTCTCCGACTCGCTCTTTACCCCCCCCCCCTCTCTCTCATTCCTTCTCCATCTTCCTCCTCCTTCTCTGTTCATTTCTCTCTAATTTCCCACAGTTCACGGGACAGATGTGTTGTCAGTCGGTGCAGTGCTAGCGATGATGAATTAGCACCACTGGTCTTGTGATCCACACCCCAACACCACTGATCTGCATCTGTGGAGTGTGGACAGACACATGCATTTCAGATGAGTCCAAAGAAAACAGCCCCAACCCAAACATGGGCAGTGTCTGCTGGGGGGAAGGGAGAGAGAGGAGAAAAAAAAAGAGTTAAAGAGAAAGAGGAGAGAAAGAGAGTGTGGAGAGAGGAAAAAAGAGGAGAGGAGAGATGAGAGACAGAAGAGTGAAAGGGAGAAGGAGAGAAAAAAACAGTTAAAAAGAGAGAGGAGAGGAGAAGGAGGAGGAGGAGGAGGAGTGAGAGAGAAATAGGGGGTTCCTTTGGGGGTGACTTTTATGGTTGTGTGTATGGATGGCACTGTACCCTTTCATTAGAGGCGCAGTGAGATCTTATTACCTGGAGCTGTGTGCAAACATGTGTTTCTCATGAAGAGGCAGAGCGAGGCAAATTAATTCTCTGAAGTTACATAGCCAGCACTAGTCTTCCCTTTGAAACTGGGCATATTGCATTCTACAATCAATACGTCAAGCTATCACAAGCATATGCAACAAACTTTGTGTGATTTCACATGAAAAAAAAAAAGATAAGGAAAAAAACACACACACAACAAACACAATCCAGCCTTTTGTAAAATTCTGGGTACATTATTATTACTAATGGCCAAATGAAAGCCATGTTGATCCCAGAGCTAGCTATAATGCTTGGTGATTTAATCTGCGAACACAAACATTGACTTTGATCAAAGCCATTGAACACACATTGAAAATATCTGGGGCCTGTGAGCAATATGCATGTAATTTAAGGGTATTAGCTAGTTTTACACAGAGCAAAACAAAATAGCCTCTACAATAACAACAACATACATGCAATTACACTGAATCAAAATAAAAATACACAAAATACCATCCTGTTCTACAAACAATTATTAGAAGCTTAAACGGTCTCAGATGGACTTCAGATGATCGGAGGAGTTTTTTGCACAAAAAGTGACACCCAATTTACTGAGATGTCAGCGGGGTGTCCCTATCCGTCCGTCCCCGGTGTCTGGGTGGACACGTCACCGCCGTCATTTGCCTGGGACCAGAGCCTAACGCAACATGGCAGCCCTGGACACCGCTGGTGCCCATTCCAGGCAAAGCGCTTTGATTTTCAAACGCGCCCCCCTCGTTACATGACATTTATATGCCGTGTATGAAAAATGACACATGTTAGGGAGACGTGTGTAGAGCCTGAGAACCATGACGACAAAGGGAAAATGCTGGCAGGAGTCAGGAGGAGGCTGGACGAGCCACCGTGAGCCTGCCGCTCGAAGGGATGATCACAGCCAAACACAACACTGATAAGACCAAAGGGGGTTAGATTAAAAATGAATCAGACAGTCAGTAATTCAGCCTCAAATGTTCACACGTGTGTGTGTATGTGTGTGTCTGTCTGTCTGTCTGTCTGTCTGTCTGTGTGTGGACCTCCCAGCCAGGCTTTATTGGGCTGCTTTAGATTCACTAATTCCCCAACCTGTTACTTACATTTAACGGAAGAAGAAGCTCAGAGTGCAATAATCCATAAACCCAAGCTAAGTGGTGCATCTGTGGGGGTAACCTGAGCATAAAGATCGAATTGCAGCAATTAAGATGTCAAAATGCTTCGCTAATTGTGTTCTAGCTCATCAACGGCAGGGCCCAGACACAGGGCTATAAAAGAGAAGCGGAGGAGGAGGAATCCTGCACTGGCGGAGGGATCAAGTGTTGCGGTGAAGCCAGGCTCTCGCTCACTACACACAGTTACACTTACACGGCAATGTTCGAGGCTAAAGGACAACGTAGCTCAAAACTGAAGGGGGGAGGGCTCTCTTCAAATGATAAAAAACACATTGATTTCTGGCGTAGGATTCTGAATACTCTCTATTCATTCGCTGTTTGTAGGACTTTTAACATCTCTACATTTTTCCATCCTTTATTTAAGGGGCTATTATGAGAATTTATTGATCGACAGTGCTTTTGAAAAATAAGCTAACTTCCTCGCGAACAGATGGGCTAACATCATGTGAAAGGAATGCAGCACTGTACCATCATCCTAACACTGGTGTATGAGAAAAAAAGCTGATGCTTTACGTTCGACAGTATAAGGGGCTTTTTTTCCCCTCCTTCCCTCCATCTGTATTGTATATTTAAGCAGTAACTCTTCACAATGTCTCTCCTCTGAGTCTTCCCATGGCACTTCACTTAATAAACCATTACAAATCCCACACCAAAACCTCGACAACAAAGGCCCTTCCGTGTGGGTGAGTGTGAGCGTGTGTGTGGCGCCGTAACTTTCTGATTCTTTTACCGATGATTTTCTTTTGTGTGACCCCCCCACCGGAAAGTCCTTTAATAGGAGGAAAAGGGGACAGGAAAGTAGAGGAGAGGTGTGTGATGAGATTTAAAAGACATGTTAAAGAAAAAAAAACGCAGCACTGAAGTATGAAAGTGTCGACTTTTTTGCCTTTCTGCTCTGATTTCAGGCTAAGAGTGGAGCAGAAATTGGGCGTTAAACCCAATAGCACCATTAGAATGCTAATGTTTCTGAATTTAAGAAGGAAAAATCATCTCCCAGCTGATGTCATGTCTTATCATGTTGATTTAGTTGGCTTTTTAAAAGAGCCTGCCAGGTTTTGAATTACATTTGTATATGTGCATCCCAGATCCTTAAGTCAAAAAAGACCAGAAAGATGTTTTATGAATTTCTTTGAGGATTCTTAAAAAAAAATGAATAATAATAAATTATATAGATCTGAGGATGTAGAGGTACCTGGTGTGTTTCTGTTGTAGTTTCTAAAAAAATTGAAAGTAAAATGAAATGGCACTTGCATTGAAAGTGCAGAGGATGTTCTCTCCTCATAGGGCCAGGATCAGACGTGTATAGTAATCGCCCTCTTCAAATGCTCTGTCTGCACCCCCACGGGGCGCCTCTGCTTACACACTCATTCTCTCTTTTTCTTCTTTCTCTATTTTTCTTCATTCTCTCTATTTCTTTTTTTCATTGGAAAGGGTGGCTTGTTCTTGGGTTGAAACACTGTGTTGCCTCTCCTACCTCCCCTGTTCCTCATCGTCATGACTTCAGTGACAACAGAGCGTCTCTCCCTTCACACACACACACACACACACACACACACACACACACACACACACAAACAAACAAAAAAAATAAAAAGCCACACTTTCTGGATCCACTTGAAAAAGCCAGAGGATTACTCTGACAGGTCTCTCGAGCCAGCCAGCCAGCATCTGGCAGTCGGCGCGTTACATTACATTTATGCAAACGCCACACTGGAGCCCTGGCCCGGGCTGCCCCGACGACCAACTTCATTAAAACAATTATCCCCCACAATCCCACCATGTGACCCAGAAGCCAAGTGCAAGCATGCTAGTGGGGGCCACAAGCTCCGCACACGGCTGCACTTTCAGGGGCCGCAATTAATGTCATTTCGTTAATTTCTCTCCAAATAAGAACCAGTGGACAGGGCGCAGAGGGTATTTAACGTCAAAATGGAACGAGCCTAATCTCGTAATTGAGTTTGAAGAGTTTTGTTTGACCAGTCTGGTCGGATGGACAGAGTCTGCCTGTGCCACAGTTGGCATTTTGAAATAATTACCTCCAGGTGGTTTCATAAGCTGCCGTGATCAAAGTCAGTAGGGATATCTAATAAATGCACTACGCTCTGGCTAAGGCTATCTGTAATTACTGACTGGGTTTCAGTGACGGCAAATTAAATTACCATTTAAAAGAAAAACTTGCCCAGGAGTGGGCAAGATAAGGTTTCAGGTATTGATTTTTAAACTGATACGATAATGCACTTTGTGCTTTTATAATTTTCAACAAAATGTCCATTTGCCAAGTCATAATAATGCAATAAGTACACCATGTCATTAAGGTGTCAAAAACATAATTTGTCTTCTCTAATTCTATATAGACAAAACACTCAAGGCACATAAATGATAAATAGCTAAAGTGGTGAAATGGGAGTAAACTAGTTACATTTTGAATTTAGCTCAAATATATTATTTCAGGAATGACGAGAGAACCAAAAGAGAACTCACAAAAATAATCAGAGGCTCTCAGCATTATCAGTGAAATGGTTCTTGACATTTCTTACATTCTCTCCTGACAAGACAAATAGTTTAACATTTCTTCAGGGCTTAAGTTGTGTAAATGTAACACTTGCACGGCAAAATACATTTTAAACAAAGAAAAGGTGTGAGCTAAATAATAAAAAAAAAAAAACTAAGTGTGTTTAGACTTCTTCTTCTTTTTCTTCAGACAACAGAATTGCTTTTCTCTCTCTCTCGCTCTCAGTCTTTCTGTCTCTCACTCTCAATCTCTCTCTCTTTTCTCGTCGTCTACCACAAACCACAGGCTGTTGAAGGCAGCTTAGAGATCCCTTACATCTGGAGAAGCCATAATTCATGGGATTTCTCCTGACAGCCATGACAGGCAGAGGGGCAGCCAGAAACAACTGTCTCCTATGTTGTGCTATTTGCAAAGAGCGCAGAAAGGAGGAGCCGGCACAAGCCCACATCCTTCTCCAGCAGATGCACAGCAGAGGAAGCCCTTTCATTCCCTGCCAGTTGCTTCGCTAGCACCCCCCCCCCCCTAAATATTATATAGACAGTAGCGATCACTTCCAAACAGAAATTCCTGGCCTTCTGCTAAGCTGCGGAGCACACGAGGGCCCATTGTTCAGACGGCGGGGTCACGCTGCACCCGGAGCCCAGTTATTCATGTGGAGATTTTTCACATGTTAGGATTGAGATTTACGGCCACGGCCTGTGAATGAATACGATACCATCTTCTGAGAGGGACTGTTTTTATTTGTGAAATTTATACAGGGATCAGCCATGGTGACTTTTACAGAGTGGAAGCAAAGAAAGGGATCGTGGACAGAGACGGAGAGGGTGGGAAGGGAGAGGGAGAAAGAGCAGGGAGGCAATTTACTGGGGCAAAACAGCGGCACAACTGCCTCACACATCCGCATTTAAGGTGGGAGTGGAAGTAGAGGAGTGGAAACAAACAAACAAACAAACAAACAAACAAACAAACAAGGACTGCACACCTTAATGACTTCTTAAGGTCCGGGCTCCAGCGGAGAGGGGAGAGGAGGCGGTAGTGGACCCAACCCGCTCCAGGACCGGTAGCCAAATCATGTGGAACCAATGGCCCAGGGATTTGCATGTGGCCCCCATTTTGCTGATGTTTTTGTGTGTGTGTATGTGTGTGTGCGTGTGTGTGTGTGTGTGTGTGTGTGCGTGTGTGTGTGTGTGCTGAGGATGAACTCCTCTGATGGATGATCTTCGGGGAGCTCGGAGAGGTAGTGTTTCCCAGCGCCCCTCTCCTTGCTCACCCTCTATTCCTCCACACACACACACACACACACACACACACACACACACACACACACACACACACACACACACACACACACACACACACACACACACACACACACACACACACACACACACACACACACACACACACACACACACACACATAACCCGTCCTCTGCTCCCCTCCCTCAGCTGTGGGCAGGAGTGTGACCCCGGGCCATGAAGGTTTAAAGAGAATCCTGAGCATCTGTTCCAGGGAGGACACAGCACATTGACCATGGCATCAGTAACGAAATGACTTCACCACAGAGAAAGAGAGAGAGAGAGAGAGAGAGAGAGAGAGAAAAAGGACAGAGGATAGTAGAGTAAGTGAGTGTGTGTGTGTGTGTGTGTGTGTGTGTGTGTGAGACTGAGAGAGAGAGAGCCAGAGAGAGAGAGAGAGAGAGAGAGAGACTGTAGGCAAGAGAATTGCCTTGTTCACTGTACATGGATGACGGAAGAGAGCGAAATAGAAGGGTGGGTGAAAAACACAAGAATGAGACACAGAGAGGGGATGAAAGTGTGAACATTTTTGCAGGGGGCAAAAACAAATGTAGTCATGAAATCACACCAGGGCTCTCTCTCTGTGTGTGTGTGTGTGTGTGTGTGTGCATGCACACACGGAAGTAACTCCTGCCATGGTTTTCCATTCTCTTATTTGACTAAAAATTTCTTTGACGTATTTCAATTTGCAAGCAGACAGTGTGGACATACATCTTGATACTGGTCTGAGTGCATTGGCTAACTGCAGTTTAACAAGGAGCCCGGAGCGAGGGGCAATGTCTGAGGCAAGGAGCCTACATCACCCCAGCACATCACACTGCATCAGGCTCTCAGCGCACTGCTAACCAGGCGCAGCTCTCCGAAACACACACACACACACACTCACGCACACACACAATCACACACACACACACTCACGCACACACACACACACACTCACGCACACACACACACACACACACTCACATGCAATCGCACTCACACACACACACGCAATCGCACTCACTGTATCTTTCTTTCTGTTTCTCTCACTCTTACAAACACAATACACACACATGAAGACAGACATAAATCCCAGCTCTACCAGCAGTTAATTAGGACAAAATACCTTAATCTTTTCATAACTTATTTTAAAACTTCCATAATCATCCAGGCATAATTTAAATAAAGACAGAGGATAATAAGAAAATGTACAAATGTGTACATTTTGTTCAAAATGAATAGTAAATAATCTGTCAATCATTTTACAATCAAACATTCTTCCCTCTGACTTTTATTTTACAAATTATTTTAATAACATTTATTTTATGATTACATATCAATCAGTTAAATAATAATTAAGATATTTTAAAATGATTTACTTCATGTGGTATTCCATAAATGTGATAGCCCTTAAAACTGACACACACACACACCAACTCTCAATGCTAAACTCACAGTGAAAACTATTCACTATATGAAATGATTTATATAAAGGGAGACTTCAGTGATTTGATCCACCATGACACAAACTCTCTATCCATTCTCTGCACCTGTTGCCACTTTGTTAACTTGATGAATTGGAAATATAAGCATCCTACCACTTTCAAACATGGTAAACTGCATGTCTATGTTGGAAAGTTGCACACGTTGCCAAGTAATAGTCATGCCTAGTGGATATCATAGAGGAAAATCTTTCTGCTGACAACAAACAGCATAGATTACAGTGGTTTCTTCAAAGCCTGTGTCTGTGTGTATTCATGCACTCTGTTCTTTACTTGTTAAAAATATCAACCTTTTGTTTCTGAAAATACACCTCATAAAGTGTGACTGCAGCCTTGTCTCCATAGCCTGTGTGATGTGGGATACGGCTTGATGTGCCTGCAGGAGAGCAAAAGGAATTTAAGAAGCAGATCTTTCTGAAGATCAAGTCTGGCACAAACTAATGAGAGTGACAGCCGAGAACAAACACGTCTTCCTGAAATGTTGCCTATTGACTTACGCTGCAAAATACAAAGGACGCAACAAGAGCAATACCAACAGGCCTTTAAAAAGATATGACAGTTATAAACAGAGGTGTATTGTTTTGTGTCTCAACATGACATTACCTTTTCGCAAGAGCGTAAACTTCTCTCCGCTTAAAAAAAAAAAGACGAACACAACAGAGTGTCTCTCTGATCACAACAAAGATCCGTGAGGCGCACGCAGCTACGTTTGTCCTCAAAAACATCAATTCAGCACCGGGCGTCACGCATGCAAATGGCACGAGTCATGTCAACTTTTCGTTCTGTGATAAAATATCTGCTTTAATTCAGTGGCGAGCACGGATGCTCCTCTCCGAAAACGCGACTCCAGAGAGAGCGCCCAGATGGCTTATGTGGATGGATATACACACACACACACACACACACACACACACACACACACACACACTTTTTGATCGAGTCAATTTCCCTCCCCGGACATGCAGGCCTGTGCCTCACGCTCCTAACAGCTGCCGGCTACCGAGGCGAAATGAAAAAGGGGGACAGGAGTGGGAAAAAGGTATTTCCGACTCTCAGACATATGCTGCTACTGTTGTGCCTTTTTTCTCTGTCTGTCTTACTCTCTCTCTTTCTCCCTCTGTCTCTCTCTCTCTCTCTCTCTCTACCTCTGTCTTACTCTGTCCCTCTCGCTCTCCCCCTCTCTCTCTCTCTACCTCTGTCTTACTCTGTCCCTCTCGCTCTCCCTCTCTACCTCGTCTTACTCGGTCTCTCTCACTCACTCTCTCTCTCCCTCCCTCCCTCCAGTTTAATGTGCTGGCTCCCATCACACAAATGCACTGTGTTCCCCATAACTCTGCCAAGGCCGTCTCTGCCCACACCAGGAAATGAGGTATGGCACTTCCAAGAAAGACTCCTTCAAATAAAAATGACTCTAGTACTCTAAATAAACTACTCTAAATAAATAAACATATCGGTGAAATATTCATACGGATCATTATACATAAATGTATAATTGTACATAATCTGCGCTCCTGAAAAACAAGTAATTCATTACAATTCGGTTTATATGTTGTCATACAGACAGAGAAATTATAGAAATTGAGTGAATTAAATATAAACTTCTGTCAACAACTGTATCTATCTATACATAAGTAGGCTATATCTAGATGTATGGTTATGTATAATGTATAGATGTCCATGTGTCCATGTTTGAATGTACCAGGTGTCTTAGATTACAACTAGAAATGCATTTCCACAAAAAAATGCAAATGTGACTGCACCGCAGCAGCAGCCGACCATTGCATACCGTAACCTATGCAATTCCGTGGGTGCTAACACTACGTCCTACGAAAGAATTCGATTCTCCTACCACCTGTTGGATTAGTACGAAATATAACTCAATATAATATACCAAGGCGTAGGGCAGCGATTCTCTCACACCAATGACAGACTGACATTCTGGCACACGCAGGCAGACAACACACACTCTGCTATTAAAATATGAATCCCTCAGTGTTCAGAATGAGTTGATAGTCTCCATTCATTGTGGACAATGCACCTTATTGAGATCTAGTAAGACAGAAATCAAGACTTTTCCTCAGTGGTACCTCCGAGGTGGAATGGCCTACCTAGAGCTATCCGATCAAGTGACAGCCATGATAGCCTACATTCAAAGAGTATCAAAAAGCATTTAATATTGTTTTAGTTATTATTATTGTTACTATGTTATATCTTACTCTGATCTGATATACAATCCTGTTATAAGTATGTTGTTGTATTGTTGTATTACATTTGATTGTTTTGTTTTTTAAATTAGTTTAGTGTTTACTAAATACCATAATCATTTGCACCCTTTGTGTCAACAGCGCAGCTGAAATTAGTTAAATAATAAATGCATTTTATAAAGCGCCAAAATAGAGCATTATAATAATAATAATAATAAAACTGAATGAAAACAATATGTGACTTTTTGCGCAATCACATAATAAAATGAACAGACAGCATTGCTTCATTGCCATAATGGTACTATTCTATGTTCGTATTTGCATTGTCTTTCTCTCACACAAATTCCATCATTGATGGCAAAGAATGACTGCAATGAGTCTATCGTCTTAGATTCTGTATTGAAATGTCATTGAACTCTCATTCTGAAACTCATTCTAGCAGTGAGTGTGTGTGTGTGTGTGTGTGTAAGAAAATACAATACATATTTGAGAGAGAGAGAGAGAGAAGAGCTGGTGTTGTTGTGAAATTGTCTTTGTGGACCTGCTGGGTTTGGCATTGTTACCGAGGAGTGCAGATGAGGCTGTGATTTAGACAGCTTGGGGAGAAACAGTCTCCACCTCGGGGGGAGGGAGGGGGGGCAAACAGGGTCTCGTCCACTGAAGGCACCATTAGGACAAAATCACCCAAATGAAAATAGCCCATTTCATATACACCCCTCTTCATAGGCCAGCCAGTGGTGGGGCATTCTGGGCTGTCAAATTGTTATGCATTATAATAACGCAGAGTGCTTCTATTTGGCCAGAGTTTGATTGCCATATTTATTTGCTGAATTATGTTGATTTTTATGTATGCCTTTGCAGAGAGTGAGAGAAAAATGGCGTGCTGAGACGCAAGATGGCGGGAAGTAAAATCGCCCGCGGTAATGTGATGGCCGCATTGTGACTGGAATAGTGAGCATTACCAACCTAACACCAGGACAATGCCAATCAAGATGGCGAGAGAAAAAAAGGTCATAAAATAATGCCTCTCCATCATACACAGACAGACACACACACACGTAAACACACAGAAACACAATCACACAAACCGACACATGAACATACGCATACACACACACACACCCTACTCCTACTCACCAAACTACAAATGCAGGAGGCGTGCTGGCACTCGCTGATGATCGCTCAAATGTGTTTATTCATTATTGTCTGAATGACAAAACAAAAAACTCTGGGGGGTACTCTTTGCAGTTAGGCTAATGTGAGAAGAGACACTTTGGGAGGTGCATATGTGTGTGTCGGTTTGTGTATATGTGTTTCTGTGTGTGTATGTGTGAGTATTTGTATATTCATATGTGCGCGTGCATGTGCAAGTGTCGGTTTGTGTATATGTGTTTCTGTGTGTTTCTGTGTGTGGGTGTGTATGTTTATGTGTTCTGTATGTTTTTGTTTTTATGTGTGTGCATTTGTATATTCATGTGTGCGTGTGCAAGTGTCGGTTTGTGTGTATGTGTTTCTGTGTGTTTATGTGTGTGGGTACGTATGTTTATGTGTGTATTGTATGTTTTTGTATATATGTGTGTGTATTTGTGTATTCATACAGTATGTGCGTGTGCAAGTGTCAGTTTGTGTGTATGTGTTTCTGTGTGTGTGTGTGTGTGTGTGTATGAAGGAGCTTGAGGAGTCCATGTGGATTGCATGTGGTTTCCCTACTCTCTAACAAAACATATTGTTTATCACTAGCAGAGGAGCTTCCAATTATGTCCAGCATGTCTGAGCGCTCTCTCCCGCCTGCTTCCGGAGGGGTCCCGTGGTGCGGGCCGAGCTTGTCTGACAGGAGAGCAGCACGCTGTGGATTAAGACACTCGACACACTCCCGTGTCTTCTGTCTCTCGGCCCCGGCGGCCCGGGCGACGTGACTAGCGTAACAGCCCCGGATCTCTCAATCCAACTATCAGACATAATTGTCAGCGAGTGTGGAGGGGGATCACAGAGGCGCTGAGAGGAGTGGGAAAGCAACAGTGGCCTTCAAAGTAGCTAATGAAGGGCGAGTTCAGAGCGCACAGGCACCTTAAAGGCCACCCTCCCAGCATGGGAGCTGCAATGAAGAGCCGTGAGGTCACACTCGCCCCCGCGCCTTTCCCTTAACCCCCCACCGCGACTTCCTCTTCCTCCTCCGTCACAGTGGTTGATACGGACGCCTTTGTAATAGAAATATAAAAAAGGGGGGTGGGGTCGGGCGGGGGAGTCTGTGAGGAACTTCACTGCAAACTGAAACTCTCTAACACCTCAACTGGAATGTGGCCTTACAGTGGCTGAGTGATGAAAGAAGCAACATCCAGAGTACTTCCTGTTGGTTAGTCACAACAATGACTTACATCTTGAATACATTGATGTCCTTGTGTGTCTGAACGACATGTTACTGTCAGATAAATGGCTCTATAAGGGTATGTTAAGGGATAACGTACACTGGACACTGGACTGAGAGCTAACTGCTATCTGGGTGCTCTGCTAGAACAGGGGGGGGGGATATGAGCTATTGCTAAAAATGTCTTCAACAAGATGAAAATGAATCAGAGATTGTCAAGTCTAAGAGCGGCATGTGGCATGTTTTGTTGATGTATCAAATGCAGTATGGTCTGGACCTTTTGTTTTTGTGGTACCTCACATTACATTAGGCTTGTCGCTGAGGGCTTAACTTATTCTCACAGTTTTCTGTAACCACATCAATAAACAGACATTGTAAGTTATACACAGTAATGCATTGACATGACTTTTTTTTTATAAAACAATGACTGTGAAATAAAGGTGAAATGTTTCCACCCACGTGACAATTAGTCAGTGTTTAACTTTTTAAGTATTTAGTCGTCGGAAGCACAATGAGGATGAGGCCAACTTCGTCAAACAGTTTCTTTACCATGCTTCTGTCTGAAAAACAACATGGTAATTTAAGTGAAGACCACCTCAATGCAATCAATAGTGAACAAATGATCAGGTCCAGATCCATTTCCTGATTCTAAACGAAGTCCATGAATCAGGGAAGATCTGAGTAATTTCATGGTAGCTAGGGTACTATGAGGTTTCAATCACTATACTAGTTACAATTTAAAAGCATAATTAGAGAGAATATGTCCCTGTTAGGGTATGTAGTAAATAAGCCTCATTGGATGTCTATGAATCAGTTACCTCAATCAAAAAACACACACCAGGGTATGATTACTGAGCCCTGAAACAATCAGTGATATTCTTGCTTTTGTAATGTAAGACTCTGCCTCCGAACTGCCACTGATTCGGCCGTAATTGGGAACACAGAGCAGTGTTTTACACTGAGACAGACATCAATCCCCCTCCAACAACCGTATTGATAGACGTCTGCTCCGCGGGCCCTCAATGACTCGAAAAGGTGGTTTTCCCTCGCCGCCAGCGCCTAGCTACAGCACAACCCTCTTTTTCTGGATAATTATGTCCCTGCTTCCAATCAAAATGCATCTGCATAAGGCAGAGGATCAGGTTTTTAGGCGACCTTCGCTGTCTGTACGAACAGCCTTATTTCTGATAATAACTAATTCCTTTTGTGCATGACAGAGCTTCCCAAATGAGCTATTCATTGAATGATGAAGCGCACCGTCTCAGTTGCACCATGAAGCTGGTTTCCATTTGCCTTCAATCCGGCAACATTCCAGTGAATCCGCAGGCACAGAACTGATTACTGTAAATGGAATAAACAGCATGAATGTTCACTATGTAAAAACTGTCAGCCGAAACAAACATATGTAACAAAAAAAAACTAAAACCTCCAGTCATTCATGAGTCCTAATTGATTTCCATTTTGAATATCAACTTATGACTTTAGATTTTATTTAAGTACTTTAAACCAGTTACATGTTAATATAAACAATCGGAAAAGTGATTTCAAACAACTTAACAATATGTACTTTTTGAGATTGATATTTTCATAATTCTAATGGTAGTGCTCGACATGCATATAATAGTCTGTTTTTCACAAATGTGAAAATGTCCTGCATATTGTCTTACACATCAAATGTTCATCAAAGTGGGCTCATCCTAGAATTAGGTAACAACTTACTTAACTTTATATGTGTATATAATAGCTGGTCAAATATATTTTAAAATAAAGACATCAATAAGTCTACTCTTATTGTGACGCAGTTCTTTTCTTGCTGAGTCTGAAGGGTAAAAAAATAAATGTTCTCTAAAAGAAAGCCTGCATGATTTTTGATTGCAGACAAGCATATTTCTCTGAACCTCCATAAGGCTCCAAAGTATCAAAATGTCAATGAAATGGCTTCAGAATGTCACATAAGCTTATGTAATCACCTGAATGTTAAAATATAAAAAAATAAAAAGCGCTGGAAAAAGTCATTCCTTCAACCTTAAGCGAGCTTGATTTAGATACTTGGCTGCATGTGAACTGAACAGATTAGGCACTTAAGGGTAAGACAATGGCATTATAGATTGTTGAAAGTGTTAAATCAATAGACCTTATAAAGTGAAACGACACCTGCTAGATATTTTAACAGAGACATTGAACAGGGGTGGGGGTGGGGGGGTGGTGGTGAGGAATTAAGGCAGACTGGTCCAGGCAGGAGATCAGGCTTGCAATAGGGAAGTGGTCATCATTAAGGCGACAAGAGCGAGCACTGAGAGACCAGGGATGCCTGCAAGCCCTTAACAGAGCCTCTCCTCTCACTTCCTCCCGCTTTCCTTTTTTCACTTATTTGACAACTAATCCTGGGAGCATGAGGGCTTTTTTCCAAGAGCAGGCCTATACACACTCACACGCAAGCAGACACGAGGAGTCGGGTAGGACAAGGAAGGGAGTCACGTGTTTCTACAGCACTTTTATCTCTCTCCCTGGCACCCGTAATCTCCCCGAGGGTATCAAAGGTGAGCATCATCTCCTGTGCCTGCACCCTAGCCCAAATCCGGCCAGCCAGCTTGGGCTTTGTAGATGGCTTTGGCTCTCATCCACCACCCCCCCCCCCTTTCCCTTCGACCCCCCGCCTTCGTCCCCCCGCCTTCGTCCCCCATCCTCTGAGCCCTTTCCTGGGCAGAGCCCAGCGAGCCCCTGGGGTGTTGTGCTTCCCGATGGAGCCCTCCATACTTGATCCGGCTTCATCTGCCTCAGAGACCTCGACATTTGTTGGGCCCTCTCAGCCCAGCGGGGGCCTTATCATATTTCTACGATCTCTGGGATGGAGGTGTCACCGGATGGAAAATGCTTTTGGACCTGCCTTGCTTTGGTGTGCATCTCTGTCACCCCACGACCAGCCTCAACCTTATCGACCCCCCACCCCTCAACACAAAACACACACACACATACAAACACAAACACACAAACACACACACAATCCTGATCCTAACCAAACCCCTGTTCCCCCGTCCCCACGTCATGGATCCTTCCCACCCCCCCACATCCAAACACTTGTTCAGAGATCTCTCCAGGTGCACGGATACTCTAACCTTCTCTCTCCATCACTCTCTCTCTCTCTTCATCCCCTTCTCTCATCCTGGGGTGACCCACTACAGCTCTAGTCATATCGACCCCACCCTCATCATCCCCAACACTTGTCCAGAGATGTCTCCAGGAGCTTGGATACTCTAACCCTCTCTCTCTTTTTCATCCTGGGCTCAATCTACCCCTACCCCCCCCCAGCCACTCATACCCCCCCCCCCCCCCACCATCTGTGAGGGCTCACACCACAAAGACTTGGTCATGATTAGGCTGTCAAGATTTATTAAGTTAAGGACTAGCCAAGTTTCTCTGCATGAACCTTGACCCTTCCGATAGCCCCACCTCTCTTTCCCTCCTCCTCCTCCTCCGCAGTCAGCAGTACCAGCTACAGTGTGTGGCCTCGACCCCCGATGAACCCTAGCCATCGCTAATGAAGTTTGCCCAACTCATCATGGGCCTGGGGATTTAATCAAAGTGACACACGAGGCGAGAAGCCAGAACAGTCCAAGTCTCGCCCCAGCACCACAGCCAAGTGCAATGAGCTTTGGTTTCCAATATACAGATCTAAAGAATACCACAATATTTCCTGAGTGTAACAGGATTGTTAACAACAAACGGATGATTTCTAAGGAATATGATGTGATATTGAGTTGAGTTATATTATTCAATGGTTTCCTCAGACACGAGAAGGTGGGTGTAAATCCTGTTTAAGTTGAAAGGGAAGCACACTGAACAAAGGACATCTTTGATGTAGACTGGGCTATAACATACTGTACACCAGAAACTTTACAAATTGAAAAGATGCGACGGAATGCAATCTTTACCACCAAACCATACCATTCTTTCCCATTTTGTCTTATTTTTCATTTTTATTCTTAAATCAATCAAAGGTGCATGAAAAAAATATTTGAACTACATGCAAGGTCCTATATTAATATACCTGATTGAATTCACGATATTGACAAATGATCCCAGCAAACTCTACCCTCGCTTGATCATTCCATTCCTGAATGGATGTTGAACTTCCTTCTCCTCTCCTCTATGAAGGAGTCGTCTGAATGTGGCTGGCAGTAGCACTGATAGATTAGTTCACACACACACACACAGACACACACAGAGACACTCCTCTACGGCTGTGGTTGGCAGTACAAGAGTCTGAAGGGTGAGCTACACCAGACCTGCCTATGGGACAGTAGTCTTGTGATCTATGGCCTACTCCACACCCTCTTCAAATTAGGTGCCAATTAGTGCCAGATGTTTGGGTACTAATCACACAAGGTAGATTCGTTCACACACACACACGAACACACACACACACACACACACACACACACACACACACACACACACACACACACACATGTAGGTGTGTGAGGCGCGCGTGGTAGAGCGAAGAGAAGAAACTGTCTTTTTCTCGGCTCGC
This sequence comes from Clupea harengus, assembly GCF_900700415.2. Taxonomy (NCBI): domain Eukaryota; kingdom Metazoa; phylum Chordata; class Actinopteri; order Clupeiformes; family Clupeidae; genus Clupea; species Clupea harengus. The sequence goes on from NC_045168.1 coordinate 6,465,584, forward strand.
TCCACTGATCTCAGCCCTCATCAAAGTCCACCTTGCTAAAATCAGCCCTCGCTCTCTCCGGCGGCTGTAAACGTACCTCATATTCCTATTTATTGTGTGTGTGTGTGTGTGTGTGTGTGTGTGTGTGTGTGTGTGTGTGTGTGTGTGTATCCATCTAGAGCTGCAACTGCGCTAGCGGAGTCATTGGGGGCGCACTCATGAATAAAGGAGAGAAATAGAGCAGACCTGGAAATAAGGGGGGATGGGGCAGAAACAGTGAATGAGCTGAAAAGAGAAATAGAAAGAGCGAGAAAGAGCAAGAGAGGGATGTATAGAGAAAGAGAGAGTAAGAGAGGGATAGAGAGAGAGAGAGAGAGAGAGAGAGAGAGAGAGAGAGAGCAAGAGACTGAGAGGATCTATCACTATGGTGCCCTCTTATTAAGCCAGCACCATTACGGCAGTCGTATCATAGGCACACCCAGCGCAGAACTCAGTCTTCTTATTCAAATGTAGCCTTGCCTGCGCAAGCTGAAATAAGCCTCGGAATAAGACAGAGGACTGGCATTAAATCAATCCTCAACCAAATATGAGGCAAATTGAGACTTGGGAGCGGAAAAAAAATATCACAAACCGCACATCAAGAAAACAATATCAAAGAGGAATTGCTTACATCTCCAGAAACGGGCATATTTAATTATAAATATTTAATCAATGAGGCAGGCAGATAGCAAGCTAGCTGAGGTATTACAGGGGAACTAAATGAGCCTGGGGATTGGAAGCCATCCCTGCAAGCCTGACAGGTCAATGACAGATATTCCCATTAGAAGGTGATGGGTGGAGAAAGGAGAACAGGGCCTATTTGAGGACAGACTAGTGGTGAATAAACCCCAGCTCCTGATCTTACTAACTCATATATCTCAGAGAACTCTCAGGGAGAGAGAGAGCCAGCCCTCCTCGTCAACCTCAGCCACGTTTGGGTTTAATCAATATTTACGGAGGGGAAAATGAGCTCAGATAAAGTTTGTGATCGCCAGCTGTAGGAAAGCTGCATGTACAGTATACTTAAAGCTTGCTGTTCTTCAATAGAAGCAATTTTTTCCCTAGGTTATGTATAGTGGGGCAAAAAAAAAAAATGCAAAATGTGAACCTGTGCAAAAATAGCAGGGAGTCGGGTGAAGGAGAGGCAGATGAAAGAAATGAGGGAGGAAGAGAAAGAACAGGAAGTGAGAAAGTAGAGAAACATAAAGGAGTAGGAGAGGAGAAGAGATGCAAAGGTAGAGAGGCTCAGAGAGGAGAAAAGCAGATGAAAGAAATGAGAGAGGAAGAGAAAGATCAGGAAGTGAGAAAGTAGAGAAAGAAAGGATGTGAAGAGAGAGAGAGCGGGAGGGAAAGAGCAATAAAGAGAGAGCAGAGCAGGACTGCAATCTGTCCAGCGAGTAGTCGGCACAGAAATGTAAAAACTGTGACTCTCCGTTAACAATCCCCCCATATTCGCAGGGTGTCTGCACCAGCAGGGAGATTGATGGCCTCGATCGCCAGATTTATCCTGTAATGTTTACAATAAGATTCCAGAGACAGAGCCCCAGTTGGCTGCATCTCTCACACACTGCCCAGCGAACAGAACAAAACAAAACAAAAAGAAGAAAAAGAAAAAGAAGAGGAGAGGAAAGGAAAGAGAGAAAGAGAGAAAGAAAGAAAGAAAAACGCACAGCCAGGCTTGGGCTTGCCAGAGTAATTTGTCCTGACGTAGTAAATAACTAGGCATAATGAAAATACCCCTGATGTATTCAGAAGGCCTGATTGATGCGAGGTGGGATACGCCACAGCCAGAGAAACCCTCCATCCTCCTCCAACACCACACCCCACACACATACAAACAGCCCTACACCCCAACCACCATTTACATACACAAACCAACCCAGCCCAACTGGTAGGGAGGGGAGTAGTGGGATGGGGGGGGGGGGGGAACAGGCAGGCAGGCATGCTGCTGACAGCAGCTGGGGGTCCGTGCAATCTTAAAGCAGTTATGAATTACTGTTGACCTCCCTACCCCCACACGCCAGCCTGCTAGACGGAGCCATATTGAAAGTCATCAGTCTGTGGCAGCCGTTCTTGATGTGCTGGTAGAAAGAGGGGGGTGGGGATGGAGGTGGTGTGAAGGGTAGGGGAAAGGGTAGGGGTGTGGGGAGTAGAATTGGTATCAATCACTAGGAAAAAAAGAGGGGTGGGGGGGGGGGATTGGGGTTGCAGAAGAAGGAGGAGAGGAAGGAAAAAATTGCATGCAGCAACAACAACATCATCTCCTCCCTATGCACATGTAACAGATGAAAGCTGTAGTTCAGAGCTGAATGGATGGGAATACACCCCACACTCAAACCATGCTGCTCTAGTGACAACGCTAACAGTTTAAGGCTATTAGGCTTCTTGGTAGTTTACGTGACACTCAACCCTGGGGATCATGAGTTTGTGTCCTACTGTGGCATAAACCACACAGGTCACACACACACACACACACACACACACACACACTGTCCCGGACATCAGCCGGATTCAATTTACATTGGGACAGACCCGGGCCAAAAGTGGACCAAGTCCATTCATAGGCTACATGTGAATTGGCTGAGTGGAGTTCAAGGACGAGTGCACACCATCAAGCCAGAGTTGCAATGTTCAAACCCAGCTCTAAAACTCCACAATAAGGTTGCCAAAAGCTCCAGTTAGAAAATGTACCCATTTACCCTGTTAGGAATCCTCTTGGGTAGCAGGCAGACAGGCATGTTCAATCTACACAACAATACAAATCACGACAATGAAAACCACATTTACAGTCATATGTATACTACAGACAAAGCTACTAGTCACGGATATTGAACTTTACCCTCTAGATTTTGCATGAAACAAAGGGAGGGACAAACATCAGCAAACTATTCCTTCTGCACAACTGAGAGGGAAAGCTTAAGCCATGGATTCACATAGAGGAAATTCAGAGTATATATTTTTTTTAATTATTGCACATATTGGTGTGACGAGAAATCCCTTGGGAGACTACATAATATGCCGGATGCTTCCTTATGCTACAGGCTCACCATTTGGTGTTTAGGGTCAATGTGGCAGCCACTATTCCTCAGACACTCATTAACTAACAGACAGTTGTGGGACAGTGTGACATTGTGGGGACTAAACACATGTCCTACTAGATTGAGCTCACCACACCACATCTCTTCCAGACTTGGAGATGAAACCTGGACCTGAGCTGTTAAACCTGGGCCAGACGACACCTAAGGTGGGTTAAAAATAGCAAACAAAGGCAAACGTTTGTGAACGCTTGTGAACTGCTATTCGTTTGCTTTGAATTGACCACAAACGCAAACGTGAAAACGGACACACTGCGGTTTGAGGAGGTATCCAGACTAAGTGTTATCATTTAAAGCAAACAATTTAAATGTTCACACCAAAATGTTCAAAGAGAATGCATTCACCTCAAACCTTAGAACACACCTCTGGTCAACGAATATCTGTGATTAGCTCTTTCCATATGGCTGCATTGATTGGCCTTTCAAGGAAGTGAAGGAGAAGGAGAAGGTGGTAGAGGTGAGAGGAGGTATAGAGGGGTTAACGAAAGAGGATATGAAATGAATTTAGATCTTTGGCTCAAACAAATGTGGTTCTTTCCCCCTCATAAGCAATAACCTCTCAATTTGTCGCCGGGCTGAGTAATACAGTGGAGCGAATTGGACTGGAGAGGTTTTACGTTAATGATTTTTCAATCAAGAGCACAGCCTGACTCTGTATAAAAACCTATGCACAGTTCAGCCCCGCGGAGGCCTTTAATCAGACCTATTCATTAGGCCCCCGCCAGCTCCAACGTTCGCGCTCAAACCTTTATTATCCTGCCTGGCTCTGACTCGACAGTCCTGGGGAAAAAAAGGACAATGAAAGGTTACCGCGGATGAAAGCACCAATGCTACTCACTCGTGTATCCCCTTCGAACGTCTCTTCAATAATTAAGCGGAGCCCTCTGCCTGGCCTTTCGGTCTCCTTTTCAAATGCATATCAAACATACCTGCTTCCCTATTTCTCCCTCCACCATATTATTTCATTTCTTTCCTGCGCTGTGCACTTTGTCATTACCAAAGGCCAGCTGGTGGATCTGGAGGAGCTAATGGAGTCAAAGAAGTGACAGTGAATGCTATTTGGATCCATTCCGGATAGCCTCAGGTGAACCAGAGCGGGTTGGACCAGAACCAGAGCCAGATTGGTTCTAGCATCTGGTATTAAGTAGGAGTGCGGTGATGCTGGCATGCCTGTGCGTGTGACTGGGTGGTGGAACAGAACCATGTGGTCATGTGCTGCTCCATCTGATTCCGCAGGAGTCAGTGTCGTCAAGTGAAAGTCAAAATCAAAATCAATTCGTACAATCAATCTTTTTATTAGTTAACAAATAGTTTGGGCCTTTTACAGCACAAAAGGCATACAAATCCCCCCAAAACCTTGTGTTTTAACACATACATTTCTCAAAATACCACAATAGGATTTCTTAACTCGAATCACAAATTAGTTGTTGTGAAATACTTGGAAAACATTGCAATAAAAACATGTAACGCGATTCCACGAAAAAAAAGCCGACTACCTAGAGCAGATCGTGAACATATGATTGCTAATGATGTTTAAAGTGGGGCTTTGGGAGTACGACTGTGCTGCTGCAATTACCCAGTCCCTGACCGAGGTACTGAGCTACACCTAGCCATATTTCCATGGGAATAGAGCATGGCAACATGGGCGCGTGTAAAGCAAGGATCGTGGGATATGAAATGGAGAATGACAACGCAGGGGAAGTCAGCATCTGCAGTCGGCACGATTCACGGGGCTCCATCCGAGACAATCAGGTAATGTATCATTCATAACGCAGGGACTGTTGCTGCTGTGGCAGCCCTCATTTTCGCTCCCTTGCGCTCGTGCGTGAACGAGAGAGGAGAGCGCCGAGCACACACACACACACACACACACACACACACACACACACACACACACACACACACACACACACACACACACACACACACACACACACACACACACACACACACACACCCCTGTTGCTGCAGTCCCAGCCCATCACTCACCTCATACTGGTCTCCTCCAATTTGTCACCAAAAAGAACCACGTTCGCACAAGCACACCCTCACACACACACAGAGGCTCACTCACACAAATCAACACCCACACATACACAAATATGCACAAATACAGACAATGCACACATACACACACAGAAATATTCTCAAAACTGATAGGATACAATGTGTATGCACAAACATAGGGGAAAATCTACTCTCCTACAAAATTTAAGCAATGGCTTTTCCTTGTGAATATGAAAGAGGTCCCAAATAAACCACAGCCTGAGGAACGCAACCTTTACCCTTTTATTAAACAATATTCAACCTTGAGAGAGAAAAAAGGGCCTGGCCAACATCTAAATGCATCTTTTAATTTCCCAATCCCATTTCTTGCTTTGTGCAGTACATATATAAAAGAGAGTCTGATTTAGCTGACCTCTAGTTTTGCTAATGAATGCCGGGAAGAATCAATGCTTTTTTCCTAAATGGGTAAAAATGATCCTTCATCCTTGCACCTAATCACTGGTGACCATTAGATTTAGGTGCTGAATATTGCTGGAGGTTGGCCCTGATTATCATGGTGAATGAAATACTTGTTTGGCCGGCTCCCAGGGGGCGGGGAGTCATTCTTCAAGGTGACGCGCCGTGGCATAGGAATACATTTGCAATTTGCAACTGAAAAGAGTCCAAATCTACATCGAGGCCCCTTTAGCAAATCTGGAATTGTCATAGCCCATGTATATTCACACATGATTTTTTTGGGGGTGGGGTGGGGGTGAGGATTGACTATTCATTTATCTGGGGAGGCCAAACACGGACACAGATGGCTGATCTCTGCTTGGCAGCTCAATATGACTGGGATATCGTAGATTGTGAGGGTAAAAAAAAAACATATGAGGAGTGAATTAACTACAAAGAAGGACGTGGCTAGTCTTCAAAGTGGACCCCGCATTGAGCCCCTGCTTAAAGGTCAAATCTGCACGTGCGGTTAACGAGTCGGCCGAAATCTCATTTGCGGATGAAATCAGATAAACACGGGAGGGGAATCTTCCGTCGGGTTTTCACGGAGAGAAGTGCGGAGAGAACTTCAGACGACGAGTCGAGAGACAAAATCCTATTTCATTCGATGCAGGGTCTCAGGACTGCAAGGGAGCTGCAGAAGCACACAGTAATCACCTTATCCATCATGGTAATCCATCAAGCACACAAGGGGCTTTGGGGATGGAGGATCCGTCTTGTCATTTTTTTTTATGAATAACACAAAAACCCACACTCTCCCCTCAATATTAACACTGCTAAAGGTATGCTATACACCCAGGAGTCCATCTTTCTTTTGACTAGTCAAACCCTTGTCTTAACACAACACATGTGGACCACTATACACTCTCTATGAATAGTATATTGATAAGTCAGTGAGTTCAGTGGTAATGTGGAGCAGCAGGATAGGATACAATTTGACTACGCAGGTGATTTTTATCCATCTGCAAAGCCTTCAGCCTTATCGGTGTGACCAAATGGGCTCTGCTGAAGGGGCTTTTCTTTGCCACCACCATCAGCACAATCCAAACGGCAGCAAGGCCTTCAAGATCTCCTTGTGCACGGCCAGGTGGATCACCTTCCCAGCTATACCTTTGGACTCCCTACCTGGCTAATCGCTCTCCTTTAAGCCAATCCGGGCTTAGATATGGCTATTTACTTCTCAAAACTGGAGGGAGTGGAAAAAAAAGCCCTAAAAGAACACAATGACAGTTTTCAGAAATAAGTATGTAACACTGCCTGTGCTGACGTTGCAGCTTCCTGCCTTAACGTGTCGTGAATTATATAGGGTCTACATGTGAAATCGGTACTAACATATGTATTTCATATGGATTTCATCAGTCTCTCCACATGGGTCCAACAAATAACCCTGTATATCCTTTTAGCGCAGATAACAGCCACCAACAAATGACTCTATCCTTAGGAGTCTGTTAGGGCTAGGTGCTCACCAAATGAAGTGCTCAAAGAGAATCTGTTAGGCATGATACTCGAGGAGATTGCCTGGCAATGGGCCATGATCATTTACAAAATAAGAATGCATTAAAATGAATATAGAGAGAGATTAAGACAAACGACAAAAGAGTTCTCTCTGAATCGTTTAAATGAAAATCAAATCATACAAATGCTTCCAAAATAATTCACTGCTAATCCTCCTGGTGATCCTTTTTCTGCAAGGAGATTTTTTTTGGTCTCTTTTGAGAGCCAAGGGGGGAGAAAAATAATCTTGTGCACAAACCGGTGACATCAAAAATCAATCGGCAAAATGGGGTGATGCCTTTCTGGGTCACATTTGAATATATCTTTTGGGAGATATTGATTTGTTTTCTGTGTGACCTGGTTGAAGCCATTCTTTGTAATTAACACATGGGAGAGTGAAATCCTGAAGGTTCCCCATTACACATGAGGCCCGTTTTACCGACGGGATAAATGAACTGCAGCTTTGATGAAGAGGGGGCAGGGTCCGCCATAAGTAAGATTTATACTCCGACGCGAGGAATCAAGTAAATTAATTTTGCGATATTAAACTCAACCTTTCACCCCTGCTGAACCCCCCTGTTACCCAGCATGCACTGCTCATGCTTTTAAGGCCACGCAGACAAAGGAGTCAGATGCGGGGTGAAATACTGACAGCATTTCATTGGTTGGGGAGCAGACAGCGGCGTACATGGCTTCTCAATTATAACTCCATATTCAGGCTTAACGGCCGAGAGCAGGCAAGCGAAGCCTCGGTGCACGTGAGCACCAATACCATGAGTTACAGAACACTACCCTCCAACACGCTTTCAATATTCTAATGTGTGAAGCAACGCTTGCAAGAGCCTCTTTGAAACCCTCCACCATAAAAAAAACCCCTAAACCCTCTTTCATACATGGAATTATGGCACCGATTGGAGGCTGTACTTCCACTGCTGATACTGTGCTCTGTGAGGTATGACAGAGACAGCACATAAACATCACCAGGGCTTTTTTCCCCAGCCTTTCTTTTCACCAGAAAGAGAGACCCCCCCCCACACACACACACACACCCAGCCTAGTTGAGTTTTGAACACAGGGGTCAGGGAGCAGGTACTCTCCTCAGTCCTCAGACCGAGCACCACACAGAGGAAGAATAAAAGTGTTAAGTTACACCGACCCACGAGGGCGCTTGCGTGAGAGCCCTCTGAAGTTGACAAAGATGGAAACGGTGCTTGAAATTCACAGGCTTTACCAAACCTTGAAGCTTTCAATAATTCATCTTATGTCTTTAAGAGGGGGGAAAAAAGAAGTAAAAGAAAAAAAAAAATAGAGAGAAAGATGTCTGCTCATAAGCAGAGAGACCTGTAAAGCATCTCCACATTCACAACGCCTCTGCTTAAGCAGAAACAGCAAATAGGTCATTACCCGGCCCACCAAATCAGGCCATGCATTTCAGGTGAACTTCACACACAATGAGTACGCTTAAACCTTTCATTAGTGGCCACTAACTTAATGTATTTGTGTATTGGTATTGAAATAAAAATACAATTTCATGCACATTTAGAAACAGGAATGGTACTATGTCTTCAGGGCATGTTACTAGAAGCTGAGTCAGAACAACTACTCCTACTATGAAATGGCTACATACATATTCACGTTCCATATTCTGTATTTTTCTTACACAGCAATCAAATTATTTCCACATAAAGAGCAGTTTATGATCTGGTTGGTGCCTCATATATGTACACAGTGTATATTTGAAGCCAATAAGATTTTAATGGAGTGGTTAAAGAGGGTCTGCTGGCCAGTGCCCGGGTCTGGTGAACACAGCATGACCTAAAGCCGGTCTGTCCTGCTTTTGCCAGGTCTAGGGACGAAGACCATCATCAGTGCCAAACAAATACGGAGGAGCAGTGAAAACATGCCTGCAGCCAGTTGCTACCTTTCCAGCGCCTTTGTGCTCGCTCCTCTGAGGTAACGGCGGACCCAGGCACAGATCTGGCTGGGTAACAGGACGGAGGTAGATGCAGGTTTCTTCCATCCGCGGTGAAGTAACCATTACTGAAAATCAAAGCTTTCTGTCAGATCTTATCTCCTCCAACTACCCTTCTAGAATATTCATAAATGATATTTCTCTTTTTTCTTTTTGGAAGGAGAGGCACAGGTGGGGGCTTTTGTGCTGTGATTCAGTGGGAAAAAGAGAGCCCTGCCAGGCCTTTATGTACAATAAGTCCAACTCTTTTTTTGTTTGGTCCTCTATCAATACCATACATAATTGATAGCTCTCTGGAACGCCTCTGGCCACATTAATTTTTAGCCCTCAGTGTTTGTCAATATCTGACCAGGTAGATTTCATTATCGACAAGTGCAGCCCACGTACTGTTGTATAATTAAGTTCAAACTTCAAACTTCAAACTGTTCTCCCCCCTCCGTCTCTCTCTCTCTCTCTCTCTCTGTCTCTCTCCCTCTCTCTTTCTGTCGGTTTCGTCTCCTCTTGTGTCAGCCAGGAAGCGTTTGAAATGGCCACTCTGTGCTCTTAATTTAAACTGCCGTTTCATTTCTCCCGGTAGGTGTCTATTTTATTGCTAAAGGTCACTCTCATTTGTCTGAGCCAACAAAGGCAGCCCTTCAAGTCACCGGCGCTTGTGGCCAACAGCGGTCCACTGCTGGCCGTGGCCTTAAGGCCTGGCCTGGCACTGAGAGGCTGTAGCCACTGAAGAGAGAATAACGGGTAGAGATGCTACTGTTTTACCCATCCTGGCACCACAGACGACTGCACAATGGGCCCAAGTTTTTGGGGCGTCTGCAGGTTAAGTAGCCCTAAGGGGGGGAGCGGTCAGAATAAGAGAAAAGAAAATACAAAAAAGAAGACAAAGGCAAGAACGAGAAGAGAAGAGAAGAGAAGAGAAGAGAATTTGAAATCATGTTACTTATGATTTTTATGCTACTGATTGGGTTTATCCTGATATTGATACACATATTTGCACAAATACTCCCAGGCCTCTGTGTGATAGAGCATACCCACCCTACATACCAAACATCTGAGCCGCACCTTTTAAGATTCACATGAGGGAGAGAGGAGAGAAGATATATAGCAGGTTATTAAAAAAGTTTGATTTTATTGGTATCACATGCCCTTAGCATAGATGACCTCTATTTTCACAAATGGCATAGGTCTCTTTTTTTAATAGAGTCGTGGTGAGCTATATATCAGGCAGTTGGCCTCATAAACACTCAAGCACAGGTCTGGCCATAACAATACCAAAGGATTTTTGAAAATCCCCTGATATTCTATGGCCTTAAACACATTAGAAATGGCATGCAAGGACAATAGCGGGGCCAGACATCCTGTAAATGGGTATCTGTGATTTCTCCAGATCTAAGATAGCTAGGGTTTTAGGTAATGGTCCAAAAGATGTCTTGACAAGGCTAAAGCAGTTCAACACAAGCCTGGGAATACACGCTAGGGAACATATGCGTTATTTGTTCAAATGTAATTTTTTTTTTTTTTAAAACATGCAAATAAATGACATGCTGAAGACTAACTTTGCCTTAAGATGGAATACAACACATGATGGCAGACATACGAAATATCACTCAGTGGCAGAGCCGTATGTAGCACTCAATATGAAAAATTCATCGGGGAGCACCATTACAACACAAAGTTCAGTAATTGAAAATGACAGAGACACACAAAGCATCAATCACGCCTGACCTTTCCCCATTTTATTAGTCCTCAGGATATTCGGACCCATCTAAAAGCTCCTCACTTCATCACTGTACAGGGAAAGAGACAGAGAGAGAGAGACAGAGAGAGAGAGGGAGAGGGAGAGGAAGAGAGAGAGAGAGAGAGAGAGAGAGAGAGAGAGAAAGAGAGGTCTCCATCTTTTAAAAAGACTGATTTCACCCTCTGCATCTCCTCGAGGAGTAGTTTCTATTCCAGGGAGCAGTGGGAAAATGTATAACGACACCGGTCTTTATGACAGCTGCAGAAACAGAAGTTTAATTTGCAACTAAACATACAATACTATGTTGTTTACATGTCTAGCTAATCTTCAAATGTTATACTGTATGTATTCACTACATTCACTACAAGAGGATGACAACAAGAAGAGAAAATGTGAAAATGTGTTCATTTTCAAAGAGAACTGGGTGTTTCAGTTTGGTGTATTCCTCTGAAGAAGGATACTAGAGACAAGTTAGGTCTTAGTAACACACACACACACACACACACACACACACACACACACACACACACACACACACACACACACACACACACACACACACACACACTTCCTCATTCAGATTCCTCAGACAGATGTGCTTTGAGCTCTTTGCAAAGCGTCCAACAAGAAAAAAAAATAGAAAGAAAGAAAAACATTTTGGAAGGTTCAGAGAAAGTTGACTTGAAGTTGACTAAATGTGTACTCTTACACCTATGTGACACGCAGCGCTCGTTCAAGGGGCACGGGCTTTACTGCCGTTTCTCCTTTCCCAGCCTTGATTAAATGCCCCGGCAGCCTTCCCTCCCTGGCCATGTTACAGGCCCAACATCTGGAGTTGTGTTTAATTTCACGTCAGAGGGGGACAGGAAACACCTGTCCAGATGAAACCATTCCAGAAAAAAAGACAGAAAGAAGAAAGGGGGAGAAAAAACATTAATCCATCTGTTGTGGGAATTTATGTCACAGTTGTCACATTAAAATCAATGTCAACAAACAGAGAGGAGAGGGGGAAAAAACCAATTGCTTTTGAAAAGGCCCGTCTTCTAAAATTAACACTCGTTTCATTTATCCAAATGTTATCGCATTCGTCTGATTTCATACTGAATGAGATCCATTCTTCTCCCACAGACTCTGCAGAGGTTCCTCAATTACTGGCAGTAAAACTTCCAGATGGGGAACAACCCCCCCCCCCCATATTACCAGATTAAAGGATCTACTGCGCCCCCCACCACACACACACACACACACACACACACACACACACACACACACACACACACACTGAACACCTGCTGGACGTGTCTACTCCTACTCTGGACTACTCTGGGACGAGGGCAATAAGGGCAGCTGAAAGGTGCGTCATGGCGGCTCATCAGAACCCAAGACAAGGGCCCAGTTAAGCCCTTTATGTCAAAGAAAGACAAGAAACAGCAGTTTGAGTTTTAAAGTTAACACATGTATGAGGACTTCTTTCAGGTGCAGACACACTGCACACAGATGCAACACTACAATTTCAACACGTGTATTCATCAAAGCGCTCACAAAGCACTAACGTCAAATGTTATACATCCAGACCAACATGCTTTCTATGAGGGTGAGATCCGTACATTCAGTTCAGACAGTAAATGCTACAGGCCTTGCACATAGGTATGCCTACATATCACCTTCATTAATTGAACTAAATATATAAATGAGGGAATCATTCTAAACAAATATGATTTGAGAGCAGACAGAGTTGAAGGATCCTTGATCTTGTATGTAGATAGATCTTGTATTGTTTACACAATGTGCTAAATTTCTCCAATGGACCAGAGGACCTTCAGAATATCTGTCAATGGCGGTTATAAAATCTACATATAATACTGCATATTTCCTCCCTTCACAAGCTTTTATGCAGAGATCACTGAGGTGTCACTACATATATGCTAATTGTTCTTCTAGCGCAGACGCTTCTTGCTGCAAGTAAATGTTGCTTTTGTAAACTGTCACAACTACAAATGCAAAGTCCAAGATACAAGGCCTGGTATGACCCCCCCTCCTGCGCACATACGCGGGCCTCTGAGTCTATTCTCAGGCTTCCATTGCCAAGCCGTATTAGTTTCATTCTCCGAACAGACCTGAACACACAGGGCTGACACTGCACGCATCAAAGCTTACCATCACAAGATGCGGGCCGCCCGTGTTTATTTTTTTCCCCTTTGTGTGCTTGTGTGTGAGAACCTGTTGTATGAGTGTGTGTGTGTGTGTGTGTGTGTGTGTGTGTGTGTACATATGAATGTGTGTGTGTGTACATATGTAGGTGATGTGTGTGTTTCCGTGTATGTGTGTGTGTGTGTGTGTGTGTGTGTGTGTGTGTTTGTGTGTGTGTTTATGTGTCAGTGTGTCTGCTCTCTGACGGTTATTTCGAGTGGCACAAGAATCCAAACACCTGCTCAATGCGAGTGCTTTCATTTTCAAATGCAAATTCCTGCCTGTGGTTTCATCTCAGCATGCAAAATACCAAACTGATGCTGATGGTCCCTTTCACACCACTTTCATCCCGACAAAATGAGAGACGTTTACAATTCAATTTAAGACGCACAGCATCTGTAGGGCTCTGAGAGCTACACAACAATCAGCGATTTCACAGCTAACAAGCAACAGGCTTAGCCATGGTGTCCCAGGAGAGGGAAGTAAGGGGAGCGGTGGAGAACACTTTCTCTGCAGCATTTCCAATCTGCTGGCTGTCTAATTCTTCAGATTGCCCAAGACAGTAGTTCAGCGTGAAGTCAATCTTCTTTACATTTAAATCACTAATGGTCTCACTTCTGGGGTTAAAGGTTACATCTACCCAATCAAACACTGTTGTCACAGACGTTTTCCAAACAAACAAGACTTTCTCTCAACCACATGTACATGCCTGTGCACACACAGACACACAAACAGACACACACACACACATAGAAATTACCAAAGAAATGCACGCACACACCTAAACACACACAAGCTCACAAAGTACACACGCAGACACAGATGAAGGCACACATGTCAAACTACGCTACGCGTGCACCAGAGCTCGACGATATGGACCACAAATCATATCTCTATTTTTAGGCTGAATGAAAGATGTCACAAGCACTCTTATTAAAACACACTGTGATAAAAAATGAAATGCAAAGACAGGGTTTCCTTCCTTGTTTGGAAATACACATGAAATGAAAAATTATATAAAACAAATAGCCTATATTAAATTAAAATGGGCCTATCTCTGAGAATCCTCCAATAACAGACTGATCAAAATAGAGTACAATTACAGGTTGTCCTCTCTGGCTTAACCCTATAGAACACAGTCAAATTCTAGAACGCTGCTGCTGCTTCCTGGTAATCTTGAGAAATACCAGGGGGATATTGAAATACTTAAATTAATAAAGAACATCTAAGATTGGGGTAAAAATGACAAGTTCATGTTGACTCAAATAAAAGAATCAGATCTTTTTAATTATATGACATGTATTGACTATTGTAGTGACATTGTTGACAGAATGTGATTGACCTGCAGAAATAGCGCATATAGGTTTTGTTTTCACATAATTTTCTTTTTTAAATGATGGACCTATTTTAAGCATTTACATTGTAGGCATATTATGATTAAAAATCTACCATACTGTTGGGAAAATACTTCTTTGCTTAAGCGAGCAAGCCCAGGCTACAAAAACACTCAAGAGAGAGCATTGAAAATCTCCTTTTGACAGTTCTACCAAGTTATATAGTTCCTTTTAAAGGCTATGTAATCATAACCCTGTGTGATTATAATCAGCCATTAAACATGTACAACCTTTATTCACCTAATTACTGACAATAAGGCAGATACAAGCACCGTTTTGACCGCATATACAGTATTATGTTAGCACTACACCTAAAATAAACAACACAGCAAGTACCTTGAATGAAACCAGATATTTAATTCTCAATTATAAAGATATCCTAGCAGGTAGGGTAATTGTCTTTTGTCTTTTTGAGAAGTAAGATTAATTTAGGAAGGTCTGGAGCGAGCTTACTCTGTCTTAACATAAAAAATGTGAGTCGTGCAACTAGACCTGTTGCTGGTGCCTAAACTGAGAACTTTTTGAGCTATATTTTAACACGAAGTTAATGTTATATCTCACTACTGTGTATGTGCCATCAGACACGGAAATACAATAGAGAACCTGAGCTGTTTTGCGGCAGGACATACGCACAGGAAAACCGTGTCAAAAGATACAAATTGTAGGCGAAGGGTTCAGACGTGGCTAACTCATCATACTGTCAGCTGTCTAGCTAACCAGGCACATGCACTAATCCTATATATCGCTTGAAATATATATCGATATACCTCAAAAAGTCGATAAACCACCCAGCCCTAACACACACACACACACACACACACACACACACACACACACACACACACACACACACACACACACACACACACACACACACACACACTTTCTTATTCAGATGGCTCTGTGCCAGGCTGGAAGTCATTAGGCTGCGCAGTAAGAGGTTATCGAGGGTGAGGAACTACTTTCACATCTCTTTATTTTCCCACATTACACAAGAGCCCACTGCCCCAGCAGCAGTATTACCACTAGCAGCAGACCCATATAGCATCAGCAGCAGCACATACAGTACATACAGCACTATGAGCAGCGGCAGCAGCATCACATACATACAGCACTATGAGCAGCACATACACACAGCACTATGAGCAGCAGCAGCAGCACATACATACAGCACTATGAGCAGCAGCAGCAGCACATACACACAACACTAGGAGCAGCAGCACATACATACAGCACTATGAGCAGCAGCACATACATACAGCACTATGAGCAGCAGCACATACATACAGCACTATGAGCAGCAGCACATACATACAGCACTATGAGCAGCAGCATCAGCAGCAGCACATACATACAGCACTATGAGCAGCAGCACATACATACAACACTATGAGCAGCAGCAGCAGCACATACATACAGCACTATGAGCAGCAGCAGCAGCACATACATACAGCACTATGAGCAGCAGCACATACATACAGCACTATGAGCAGCAGCACATACATACAGCACTATGAGCAGCAGCAGCAGCACATACATACAACATTATCAACAGCAGTACAAGCACTCCAGACAAGCGCTGAGAGCCCGAGACGAATCACCCCACGAATGGGAGACACCCTGAAGACGAACACATCACACTTAATGCAGTTCTTATTAAGAAGCAGCCAAGTTCTGAGAGAGAGAGAGAGAGAGCGAGGCTCCCGGGGAGGTGATTCATAGGAGGAAGGATGCGTCTTCAACTACCCCAACCCCCCCCCCCCCCCCCCCCACCAACGTCCGGCCCCTGTGACTTTCCTCATACAGGCATGTATCAGACTCCGGTGTGATTAATAACCCAGTGATGGGGATAAATAAACCAAAACGCGCTTCCCTCTCCTCATCTCCTGCACCCCAAGAGCAGAGCAGAGCAGACTAGAGACACGCCGCACAGCGCCACTGATCAATAAATTAAAGGCTCCATTTTTAATGGAGCAGTTATCTGAATTCCTCTCTGCTGATGCCGCACTTCCTGGTAGCCAGGCCAAAGGAGGTGTGTGTGTGTCTGTGTGTGTGTGTGTGTGTGTGTGTGGAGAAGCGGTGTATGGTGGGCCTCCTCCATAAACACTCACACACACAGACACACACACAGACACACACACACACACACACACACACACACACACATAAATCACTGATTCCTTCCTTGTGAGAGATGATGATATAGTCACACCATACTGGTCCCCCGTTCCACTTGGGAGGGGAGAGAAATGGATGCTGCTCTGCTGCCTCAGTTGGTAGAAAAGTCTGGACTGGATTTGGCCCTGGTCTGGCCCATGTCTGGCCCTGGCGTGGCACAGCTACTATGTGGGATACAGTGGCAAACACGTGTGAAAGAAAAACTCAGTAGGCTGGGAGTGCTGAGCACAAACAGTACAGCACCTCTGTGAAACCATCAGCATCGCATCCATCAGCAACTTAATGCAGCTTCATAGCAGTAACGCAGCAGAGTCGTGTAACACGTGGGCAAAGCGTGTTCAAAGAATCAAACAAAGAAGACCTCTGTGTGTCGGATGAAAGAGTCGAGTAAAATGCGAGAGTTTGGAGGACCACAATAGAAACAGAGGGTGGGTGGGTGAGCACTGCCTTGCCACCCAGCATTGATTCCGCTTTTGCATCCGCGGCTCTTTATTGATGTGTACTTCACACCTACATCACTCAGAGGCTTTCTTAATGCTGCCTGCGGCCCACTCATCTGAAGGAGACCCACTGTTACCGAACAGGTAGAGCGCTCGCCAAGCAGACGTCTCTCTCAAGGTCAGGCTCCGCCAGTGCGGTCGGATGCCAGTGTACTTTAGTCTGTTTACATAAAATTGCCGTATTCATTGTGCGTCAGATAAAGATGATGGGGGGGGGGGGGGGGGGGGGGGGTCTGGAAGGGGATAAAACAAAAGAGAAAAGGAGAAGAAGAAAAAAAACACCGGGAGCAGTGCTGGCACATCCCCTGGATCAACCGTGGCACAGTTTATCTGGCCGTGACAAATTCTAGTGCTCACTCCGTCGCGTTCGGTATTTCCTTCCTCACCTTATCTTCCATCTCCGAGCTGCATCACTTGCCACTTTAGAATAATGTGCCACATCTATAATGACATTGGCTTTGTGTACCAGATTACGCCTGTAGTTTTGCCTCCATCCCCCCCCCCCCCCCTCAAAAGAAATATGAACCTGAGCCTCCCATTGTAAAATCTCTCCAGATCAAACAGGAATAAAGCCTCTGCTCAGCCTGCTTCAGAGGACAGCTCCGATGCAGCCGCAGAGAGAGAGCAATACAGAATCAAAATACACAGGGCGAAAGAGGGAGATAGAGAGAGAGAGAAAGGCCACAGCAAGGCTGCAGTCAGTAGCATACCTGCACTGAATAGATCATCAAGAGATGCGGGATGCAGATCAGAACCCTGTTTTCCAGACCCAATTAGCTGTGCTAGTCAGAGCTAATGCCTGTGTCTGCATTATTAGGGCATAACGTCAGGGCACGGATAAATATACCCATGTGTTTAACCTCACTAATGATACAGGTGTTATTTGGAAATCTAATTTGTTCCTGACGACTCAAAATTAATACTTCCATATCATTTTCCATGTTTGAGGCCCACATAACGATTCTGTTTAAACTGTTACTTTTGCCACTACGTGTTTTTTGCAACCGTTAGTTGGCCATTTATGTGTTCATAAAATTCCTGTTTGGTAATGTTCACAATACCTGGAGTCATTTCTTACAAAATGAAACAAAAACAACATTTGATTCTGAGAAAAGCAATACATGTCCTGACCAAGTTTTATTTATTTATGTTTCATAACAAATGCTACAGAAGGCATACTGATGCTCTTCAGTTTTCACTGATGATTCTGACCTCAAATGCTCCAGTACATTCAGTTGTGTAAGTGTTCAGTTTCAGCTTGATTATCCAGGCAGAAGCCTATTTGCAGCCTTCAGACCCATACTTATGACAGTCAGTGGGTGGCTTCACTCAAAATCACTGCTACACTTATGATAGTTCCAGCAAAACACACCATATCAGTTTTGAGGCCTACATCAGGGACCCACACACAGAACCTCAGATCATTGTTCTTTTTTTTAAAACAGCTCTTTCAAGAATTTCAGGAAATACTTTATTTGTCAAGTACCTACACCTCTATTCCAGACATTCCAGGTCATTTAAAAAGCAATGTTTAAACATTTAAATTCACAAAAAGACATGCGATGTAAACTGAATCAATTCTACAGTACTGATATAATGGTAAATATGAAAGTAAGAGGCCCTCATGTAATGGGTGTGTATCCTACATGACACGACACATGAGATGAGCATCCCTTTTATTTTTTGGAGCTGCTGTGGAGATTGCATCTGGACTCTAGTTCTACGGCCTGTGTCTTATCAATATATTTGGCACGGCAGCAGGTTAGCAAGTTAGCTTATGCTAAGACGTAACAGCATGTCAATGTATTTTTTGTGAGAAGCATACCATACTCCAGCTCCAACAAGAAAGGGTTCCAGACTTTTCTTTTATCGGCAAAAAAAAGAGCAACCCCTCCCAGCACGGAATTTCCCCTTCCCTCTCTCCTGCTCGCTGGTTGGCGAATGTACATCACAGACTACAGCCACAGAGTTGGCTATTTGTAACTGCTTTCCAACATGTCCGTCTAGAACTATTTCAGTCACTGTCGTACTGCTGTGAGGACAAGAGGAGTTAGAGGCAAATTTAAACATATCTCCAAGCACAACCTCACATAAATATCTTCAAATGGAGTGGTATGCCCGGCTCTAAGCATCATTCAATTTTTTTGGTTTTAAACGGGTGATCTAATTTTGAAGATGACAACAGCGGCAACACGGCGTCCAGCCGGGTTTCAACTTTCCCTATAAACAGCACAACACCGTTTCCCTTTCAATGCAACATTTCCACATACTTGTCATGCAGGGCTGCCTATGCTGTCTGTGCAACTGGTTCATTTTTCTCCAATTAAATGCTGTTCTTGTTTTAATTCCGTACCATAATGACTAGAGTCCCATTCCATGTCAGACATATTTGAGGTCTCTGGCCATAAAGAGGATATACTGCTGGTTTAAATCATAGGACTGTAATCCCGTGGCCTTCCCAAGCTATTTGGCCCCATTTAGTAATAAAAACCTAGAACAAAGCTGGTGCCAATTGGAGCGCTATAGTTTCTTTGCAATTTTGCACTTTTTCTGTTTTATGTCAGAGTGACTGATTTTTAATGTAATAAACAGCCTCCGCTTGGTAACCAGAACAAAGAGGTGGAGAATCATCTTGCAGGCATCTATCAGATAGCTGTTGTAAAACTGGATTCTTCCAATACAAATGTGCATATAGGGTTTCATGCGCAGAGATCATAAAATCACTGGAGAATAAAAGCCTCTTCTCGTTTCATGACATCATAACCTTCAGAGATGTCGCAATTTGGTTCTTCAAAGGACTACCACCATCTACAACTGCATAGAAAGCCGAGTCGCACAACAGCCAAACACAAAACCCACATGAGCGGCTTTAATGGCGATCGCAACTGAACTTTTTACTGGGGAAAGTGCAGCATAAGTTCATTCATACAAATTATTAAAGTCAACCTTCCTGTGGACCACATTTCAAACATAAAAGTAAGAAAGTCTCCAAATTGTAATATGCCAAGACAAGACATTTTGACTAAAGGCTCAGTCGTAAATAAAAACTTATAAAATCTGTCCATAAAAAATGGTTTCATGGATTTTTGTCAAGCATGGTTTACATATGTTCAAAAACAAATTGTTTTCAGTCATGAATCCTGCACTATAGAAAGGTCTGGCACCCTGTTATAAAGTTTGGGGAAAGCAAAAGGTATTATTCCTCGCAAAGTCACAAAGTGAAAATGCATCTTCAGATGAAGAATAAAACATCGTTTCAAGGTCTTCACGACCACAGCCTTCTCTCTCATTCCATTTAATTCTCATAGTGTTATTATTTACCAGATTAATTTGATGAATATCAGCATGTATTCATCTCAATGCACTGTTGTCTCTTCTGATGGTGACGAAGGCAAGACCTCTAATCTAGCAGAAGCAAAGGGAAAAAAGGCCCCTCCATGCAGACAGAAAGCCTGGCAGTGATGATAAAGAAACACTGCTCGCCTATCATTCATCACCTCCGCCTTGCTCCGATCCCTGCTTTTCTTTACGACTTTAATTCAATTACGTTTCTAATATGAGTCTATTCAGCCAGCACAACTGGACCCTGTCTGTTAAGGACAGACCATGTGAGTGGTAAAAAGATGAAGGGAATATGAAAAACAAGGCAAAACAAAGAAAAAAACAAAATAAAAACAAATGTCATTTGCTAGAATGTGAGACATCGCCGTCTAACATACACAGGAGGTCACAGTGCCTGGGGTAGCAGAAGGAGAACAGCATGTTAGATGGACAACTTCAATTTTCCATCAATCAAATTACAGTTTATTGCTCAGCTGTGCAACCTTAGGCAACAGACACCCAGGGACTGTCAGTTATGAAACATTACATTTCTGCTATCATATTGGACCCCAGACGCTCAGGCCTTTAAAGCAGGAATGTCACATCGCTGATGACTTTCATTCCCCCTCATTTAGAGCCCGGTTTGCATTGGCTTCGTGCGCAGAGGTCTCTATTTTTGGAGAGGTTATAATGATATTAGGTTACACAAATTGCATTAGACTACTGTGAGCTAATTTATTATTTCCAATGTAATGATTTTTTTTCTAAAATGAAATTTATTTCAGGATATTATGTGTAATAGTATTTTAATGAGTCTGTTGTAAATTGCCCTTGCGTTCTTATTTCGGAATATCCTTTAAATAACCTTTGTTTTCTAATTAATGTAATTCAATCACATTGATGATGCCAGAGGCCAAACTCTCGGGCTATATCAATTAGACCACGATCAAAAGCTGCCACAGGACCACATACGACAATTACTGTATCACTGAGGAATACAGGACCTCCAACATCAACGAGGGGAGATGGAGGAGGAAAGCTCGCCAGGCTCCCAGTGCATTGGTGGGCACTTTAAAGCACAACACATGTATACTTCTGATGTGTTAGATGCTCTAGACACAAACATGTTCTAATAAATATGGCAAGAATCTTAATTAGTGATAAATATATTTAAAAAAAAATGAATTGATGGGCTTTACGGCATCAGCACAAAATATTTCACCCATTATTATGTGTTTTCCTTCAGTGGATTAACTCTGATGAGAACTTAGTACAGTATGCTTACTACACAGTTTCACAGTGATAACGTCAAGCTGTCAAGGAGGTAGACTTGTTGTATGAAGCTCCACAAAATAGCAGACATTACAGATTCTTTTTTTTAAAATTCAAGCACATTTACATAAAACACTTTACTGTCGTCGCATATTTAAACAAGAGGTAATTTGAAGAAGTCGTTTCTAAAAAGCTCTTGACTTGATTTAATTGGCCCAAATGCTGACACAGATGCCAAAAAAACGGCGCAATGCAAACAACAGGGGCGCGGGTCAATTGTGTAGATGGGTGATCCGGCTGTTAATGACAAGGCAAACATTACGCAAACAAAGCGCTCTCGTTACAAAGTACCAAACATCATTATCGTCCATTAATTGCAGAGTAGTTTATCGCCGGTCTGTGAGTAATAGCAACCTCAGACGCAACGGCAGATGTAAATGACTGCGGAGTTCCCACGGGAGTGCCAGCCTGTTACCAGCCAGCCAGCCAGCCCCCTTCCGCCCGTCTGTGCCACTGGAGAGGACATCCTCCACACAAGGGAGCCAAGAGGGAGTCCTTTGCACCGTCATATGATCCGGTGACGATGCCACACACACACACACACACACACACACTCACGCCCACCCACCCACCCACCCCCCTGGTATTTTCCAGAAGGTGGGGGAGAGGGGTTTTGGGGGGTGGGGGTTGGTATGAACTTGTCAGAGGCTTGACGTTATTGTTCCTCAACATGATCCTCAAGATCCTCTGTGCAGGTGTTCCCTCACATCCCATCTCCCCACCTCTCCATGCACCCCCCCCCCCCCCTTTGCTGCCTCTGCGGTACCTGCCCCCTCTCTCTGCCAACAAGCGCCCTCCCCGCGCCAGTCCCCCGTCATTACACGGTGCCATGTAAATCCTCTTGTTTAACATACGGCTGTTTATTCCTGGCACACAGAGGCTGGCTGGCTGCCTCTGTGCATATATGCAAAGCAGGCACTAACGGAGCCAGTGAGCTCGGGGGAGAGAGGCAGAGAGGCAGAGAGAGAGAGCGCAGGAGCCTGGCGCCTGCTTGGCGATGCTGTGGGCTTCTTCTCGCGGCTGCTCCACATCTGCCAAACAGATGGATGAAACACATGGACCCCGCGCGCCCAAGAAGAAGACCTCAGACACGTGTAAAATCCTCCGCTGGCTAATTTCGTATTCGCCCGTTAATTGCCTATTACCGCCTTGGGGGTGCGTTTTTCCCTCCTCTCTCTTTCTTTGGCTCCTTCTTCGTTTTTGTCTCGTTTTTTTTTTTTTTTTTTTACTGTACATAGGAATCCAGATTCAAAGCGGAGGAGTTGCTTAATTTCTTGCAGCAGGACGAAGACAGACAGAACTTTTCTCATTTTGTCTCAGGCTCCCTCTAGCTCTATCTGGCTTTATCTGGGAGAAGGGGAAATGAACGCTTCATTATAATTTCCCGCTGCCATCATGCAGATGACATGTTCTGCATTCCGAATATCATTAACGCCTCTCATTTTCATTCTCGTTTCCATGTGCTTGGCAGTTAGGTATTCCTGCGACCGTAATTATCATTCGCGAAGGACCCCCGTCAGCAGGCATAGATCGTCCTAATAGGCTTGAACAAGATTTTTTGCCCACCTTGCTGCCACCCACCCCCCCACACAGCCCCAAAACACTAAACGCAAGGAAATCCATTGAGTGTTCCTCTTGTGATCTTTTTGTGATCTTGTGAGGACGCTCGAAAGCATCTTAATTTTGGAGTGACTTTCTTTTTTTTGTCCTTCTCTTCTGACTGCTCCTTCTGGTGGCGCCTTAAACACAACAAAGCGCATTCGCATGCATAATGGCCACTAATTCCGCCTTGCACGCTTTGCCTTCTGATCCATGAAGAGTAGTGATCTCATTTGCATAGCCACATTCAAATGAGCGCTGTTGTAAGTGCCCGTTTAATTAGCTGCCGTTCATCGCGGTTGGGTTCAACTCGTTTGGCTGCCGTCCCGATTTAAACCAGCCATTGTCTTCAAGCAACAAGCATTAATTCCGTCAGTAGGAGAGCAAGAAAGAAAGGGGGGACAAAACGTTTATTTTTTTTTTGATGATGCGTTAGTTTATTCCGCAATCGCTGTTTTGTTGAGGCTAATTTACGCCAAGTCTCTGCCGTTTCACTCCTTTAAGCTATCCTCTTTGTCTTGCCTTTGAAATTTACAAAATCTTACAAGAAATCAATACCTAATTGATTATTCACTTTTTTTCTGCAGCTTCAAACAAGGGCAAAGGGGGGTGGGTGGGAGGGTTGGGGAGTCTTTAAAGAAGGGGAGGGGGGGGGGCTCCTTCGCACAGTAGATCCAAGAGCATTTTCCCTGCTGTTTCTCCTAGTCTAGTCTGCAGGAAGAGGAAGGAAGGCAGACCGGCACGCCAAGAGCATCAGGCAGCAGCAGCAGCAGCAGCAGCAGCATTGGGAGCCCCCTGTGAGTGGCGATGATGACGGAAGCGCAGGAGTGCACCGTGCCAACACACCGACGTGAAAACAGTGGTGGCGCAAGAGTGCAGGAAGAAAAGTTCCCACGCCAGAGATGGAGCCTGATCCCTCTCAGTGAATGGGCAGAAAAACAGCTGAGCTACACACGGGACATAACCTATTGTCAACAGCAGGAGGAGAAGAAGAAGACAAAAAAAAAAAAACATCACCATCATTAGGCTCAAGCTGAGGATGTTTGCGGATTTTTATCGCGAGTACCTTTGTGTTCTGTGGCACTTTGTTTACATGGCACCAGAGCGGAGTAGGCACCGTGCCAGCTGGACTTTGGTGAATGGGTGACGTACGTCTGGCGACTAGAGTAAGACACGTGGTAGACTCAGACACGTGGTGCCGGGCACGGAGAACGGCAGGCACACAACACAGCGAGACGTGCAGCAAAGGGGCCACAAGACAGAGACAGACAGAGGGGCGTGACGAGAAGGAACAGAGGGTAAGGTTGGCGCCGTGCCAAGGCCGGGGGAAATTAATGTGCCGGATAACTGTGCATCAGTGATACTGCCACTTGTTGATTCCTGGTGAATCCTAAATACCCCCCCTTTCTCTCTCCCGCCCTACACAGGTGGCAGGGGCACATCAAACCTTGTCACCTGCACCCTAGGAGCACATCAACGCCTCATGATCATGGGAATGCTGCTGATCTTGAATGACACCGACACCTGGATCCCCCCGCCCACACAACCACCACTCCCCTTCCCACCTTCTTGACAGGAAGCTTGTATCTATGAGCACTGGGGGCAGGGGGGACTGAAGTAGGTGAAACACAGGCTTCAGCGTTTCCGCTGGCCCCCTTTTCCTGGTTAATGACGAGCGGAGGGGTGGCACTCAAGGCTGCCGTTATGCACCGCATATTAATAACCCGCTGACTAGACAAGTAGACGACGTCTGCCCGCCCTCCCTCCCTCCCTCCCTTTCTTGTGTGGAGCGTGCCACTCACATGGGGAGGGTATTCAGGGAAGAGAGCTACTGCCACGCGCTAACGCAGGACTAACGGATGTAACCGGCCTGATGCCAAAAACACCCACAGTTATTGTGTGTGTGTGTGTGTGTGTTTGCGGGGGGGGATTTGGGGGCAGGAGGAAAGGAGGAACACCAGAGAGAGCATCCGCCGTCATTTCCCGGAGACAAAAGCTTGTCCCAGGACTGTTTTTTTTCTTGGGCTGGGTTCTGTTTTTTTTTTTTTTTGTCCTCTTCTTCTTCTCTTCTTCTTCTTGTTGAGGGGGAAGGCAGGGTATGACCTGACTCTCACAGCATAGTGCTCAATAAACGTCACTCCGTCTGGATAAAGCGAGACATCATGGGATGCCCGGGGGGGGGGGGGGGGGGGGGGCTGGGGGGGCTCTGGGAAATCAAATGCGATGTTTGAAGTAGAACAATTTGAGGTACATTACTGAGAAAGCAATTTGAATTGCCAATGAGGTGATGCATATCTGCATGTTAATTAGAGCGATGCCAAGGTCTCCGTCATCTGGAGTCGCTTAGCGATGGGCAGGAGTTCGCTGGAAGCTCTGTTGGGAGACTGCAGCATGATCTGCATACATTACCAGGTTTTTTTTGTTGTTGTTCTCTCGCTTCATTTTTTCCTCCCGCAAAAACAAACATAAAACGAGCAACGAGATGAATGGAGAGGGTGGAGGGAGTGGTTGGATGGGGGGTGGGGGTGGGGGGGTTTTCCGAAATTAAAATTATTGATTGATGCCACGGACGTTTTGGAGATCTAATTAGACACGATGTGGACAAAAGCTGATATTATAATAGATTGTTTCGGAGTTTCACAGACAGATTGCGATGGGGGTGTAATTTATCTTCCTTTATCAAACGTGGATATTAAAAACGATAATTAGAGCGTTGCAGGGATGGGATGCAAGTCTCACACTCCAATGGAATTACCAATTTGTTCTTACACGGATGATGTAAATACTGCACTTGGATGAGGTAAGGTAAGTGTCTGACTGGAAATAGACTGCACTGATTTGCTAATCTGCAAGATGATTTAACAACAAGTCAATGTCTAGGGATTTTTGTGTTATTTTCCTGTGTTGTTTTTATAATGGCTGTCAAAATTAACTGAAATAAATGTTACAAAAGGTTACAAAATGTGTGGTCATTTCTTTAGGAATGATATTCCATCTGCCATAAGACTACATGGATTTCAAAGCATTTACTAACATTGTCCATGGAATCAATGACAAGGTTTGTTATCACATCCCATCACTAACACTGTATAAACAAACAAAGTCTAACACACTGGTTGATGGTATTGAACAAATACGCCTATATATACAGACAATTACAAGTACATACATTGACAAGCCCTCTCTCGATCACAAGTTGCTGAACAGCACAGTCCATGCCATAGACAGATGTTAACCAGAATGTTTCAAAAATGTACCACATAAACATGATAAATATTGCACATGAAAGCAGACAAAACACCCTGAGGCATTGGAAAACACAGCGTTATCCTCGTCTGAAATGTCTTGAGATTTCCTCACCACCCATTGACTAGTAGATTTAAAAGAGTTGCTGGGCTGTAAAAACTAATGCATATGCAGCCATGGCAATGTCCTCCCCTTTATTCTTCTGGCGTAATGGCTGCATGTCCTTGAATCAGGGAAGCAACATCCAATCCTGTTCCTTCTTTCCCAGTCATAAATGGAATGGTGATAAAATTCAAGAGCCATCCAGCAGATATCCTTCAGAGAATAGACTTACAGAATGGCTCCATTTGTCATGGTGATCGTCAGGTGAAAATACACTGCTTGTCATTCCATCTATGCTGGAACGGAGGAAATTAAAATGACTCCTTTTAACCAGTTTGCTATAATTCGCAAGAAAGAGAGCTTTTGGACAAAGTTATTTTAATCAGTTCAGTGCGACCGGAGTTGAAAAAAAAGAAAAGAAAAAAGGGGACCTTAATTTCGTCTAATATCGATACATGTGTACTCATTAAGGCTGTGCCTCATGCTCACTCATAGAGAATAGGAAAACATCAAGTTCCCCACTGCAGATGTCATTACCCTAATGGGCCTTCATTTTCTAGGGTCATTAGGGATAACATTAATGCAACCTCCTGTTTTTATATGCATAGCAAGGCAACTCATGGCTCACCATGTCCAACTCCCATCTCTCAATACGCGGAGAGCACACCCGCGTTGTCCTCGTAAGTGCTGTTTTATGCATATGCACCCTCTCCGCCGGGATTGAACACAATATTTATGAGCTCCGCATGACGTGCATATTATTATTGTTATTATCTGTTTCGGGGAAATAACATTAGCCCTGGCACCGGCAATCACCAAATTGCCTGATTTATGTGGCAGAGAGATGCAAAGGGAACACCCTTCATGCAAAAGGGTTGTAAAAATTTATTTTAGCAGATTAATTAATCTCCTTCCAGCAATCGTGTCACTTCCAGGTCACACTCCTGGTTCTTTCAGTTTCACCAGTGAATGCAAGCACACTCCTCACAGGGCTGCACAGATGACCTTTCCTCTGCTCAAATAGGATGGTTTCCTTCTCATCTCATAAAATTGGGGATGTTTGAATATATTGAAATTTTCATTACAAAAGCAGGCCTGCATTTGTCTTCCATTTTCTACATACAGGATGCATCGCAAATATTTCCACTGAATGGTTTTAAGTAAGGGTCCACAGGATACACGAGAGAGAAACAATTTCACACTACGTTTGACATTTTCTATAAGGGTACTGCACTTCATGTGGATGAGGATGCAGATCGGGACAGCACCACATGGCAGAACCTGGGTATGAAACTGGGTATATCTAGCGCCTTAGAAACCTATATCCTTTATACTCTGTTTAACAACATGCTTTGACATACAGTGTATTTCAAACCTCAGCCAACACAGATAAAATCCTTCTTTCAACATATCATGTTTTTAAAGTGGATTCTCTCTGGCTAAATGTGAGGCTGTACATGCATCAAACAATCCCATTCAATTTGGATTTTGTAGAGAGACAATGTGCTCTCTGTAGCATGTATGAATAGAAAAGTAAATACACCCATTTGGGAACTCTAATAATCTTTTGCTTAAAACACGATCGACTCCTGGAGATGTCTGTAATCCTAATGAGCAATAGCACCTCCACAAGCTAATATTCCAGATCATTTCACCAGGCAGCCATCTTCATTTACACAGCCTTGTCAAATCGGCTTGATATATCTCACCTGTGGCTTGCCTTGCTCCTCTGCTCTCAGACGACGTGATATCTGTGATTAGATTTTCTTTTTTAATAAGTCACTGGTGTTGTAATGTAATATGTGCTCTGCAATCAGATACATCTGGATTTATAAAAGAAATGTCTTTATCGAACAGTTCAGATACTGTTTATTAAAATATAGTGCATGGCATGTGAACACATTATATTATGTTCCTAAAAACGATATTGTTTTATAAAGAGAGCATTTTTCTATTTCATTACAAAAAAAAACCATCACAACTTATTGTTAATGAACAGGGGGTACGTTTCAAGAATAACGATGGAAATCTTTAAATGTGTTAAAATATCGACCTACTCACAACTGTGTTTCAAAACCGTAGTAGCTGCGACGTGAATAGCCACTTCCGCTGGTCAGGCCCTGGCTCCTACAATGTTGTTAATGACGTGATGCAGCATGTTAATGGTCAAATGAGGTCCACACATTTACTAGAGCAGCTAATGGAGCGGCCTCACACTTAATAATCGTTGAAAAGGAAAAACTCATAATGAGTGCAAGAAGAGCTTTGTGTCCCAATATTTGAGTAATTACAGCCTGTCATGCCCTGTCAACTACCTGCACACGCACAGTGGCTCCATGGTAAGAAGATAGCCAAGCAGGGGGTGTTTCTCCAAAGCATCGCTGTCTAACCACTTTGGTGCAATGGTTCACAGCAGAAAAATGGATATTCATTTTAAAATGTATGATACGTGAAATAATACAGCAAATATCCAGGAATGACGCTTCTAACAAGTGGTCTCGAGCAGTCATTCCAACCACTCAACTTTGTGACCATGTTTGCGGCTGAAAAACACCAAAATCGCCGAATAATGGTTAGACAACAACGCTTTCTATAAACACACCCCTGTTTGAGTTAGACTAGAAGCAAAAGCCAATGGGCTACAATGACAGCTCTCAAAGTCAATGATATCCCACTGAGGTAAACAAACATCTCACTCAAAATCCCATAGATCCATCCTACCAGCAGACACATGAGGCCCTCAGTGAGCATCTTAACACCCAGTCCTTCACTGTCAGTTCTTCGCCAGTATATGCCAGCCTTTCACTGAAGTGAAGATGGAGAGACCAATAATTGCGGAGTAATATGCTGCATATGAAGGAACATTCATAATCATTTTGCATCCCACTTCTATGACAGCACACGTGGACGAGTGGAGATGGGGGAGCCATTATGAATGCAGTAATGGAAAGAAAGCAAGTCAGGTACTATCCAAGACTTGAAAGGTAAAACCACGTCTTGCTGTGGATGTAGTCCGTTTTGTATGGCTCTGAGTGCATTTATGACATAACTGCAGTAATTTGAGGCCTCGGTTTACATGCTTGCCGAAAATACATATCCAAATGCACACGCTTGCCTAAAATATATATCCAAATGCACATGCTTTGAAACACATCCATTTAGCATACATTTGCAGATTTGTAGAAAAGAGAGGATTTTTTTAAGTGAAAGCTCTCACCATAACAAAATAATGCACTTACAGCACACACACACACATACTATAATAAACAATCCAAAGCACCATGTATTAGACTTCTAGCTCTCATCCATTGCTTTAACTGAAGGCGCAACCACTATATGCAATTGTTGAATACAAAAGCTCCGTAATCTACTTGCTTCTATGCAAGACATACTGCAGCCACTGAACAACTCAGCACTCCTCCAAGACTATCCCAGCTATCCCATCAGCCCTTGCAGCAGTGCCACTCATCCTCATGTAGCCTGTGGCTTGGCTAAGCCCTTCATGAATTTAAACCAGCGTTCGTTTCGACGTACTGCAAAATGCAGCAGGCCTTCCTTGTGCGGCAGTGGGATTGTGATGCAAATGAGCCCTATGATTTGTTATCGTGAACATGGCCGTGGTAGAGTGGCCGTAAAGCTTTATCAATGACGAGTTCATTTAATTAAAGATTCAGAAGGAGCCCCAGAAGCCTCCACAGGGCCTGACTTGGGATGCAGGGCACGCTTCCAGAGATTATTGTAAATATGTCTGTTGTAAAGGAGTCCACTTCAGGGTAGAGAAAACAAATATTAGGTCCCCACCAATGGCGGAGGGCGACGAGCCACACTCTCCATTTTAATGCTCTGTCTGTGTACTCATGCTTTGCAGGGTCAGATCTACATTTTCCTTCACCCCACTCCCACACACACACACACACACACACACACACACACAGAATTTTTCAAATGTTTTCCGAAATACGGGATGTGACTGAAATAACATTGCCAGAAGAGAGACAGCCGAAGGAAAAAGGAAAAAAAGAAAAAAGAAAGCCAGCATCCGGGAAAAAGGAAAAATAAAAAATAAAAAAAACGGAGATGTGCTCTTGAATATAGAGCCCCATTTCGCTCAACATGGAGCTAGTCACCCTGATTTGTATGTAAGTGCAATGCCCCCACCTGTGTCCTGCCATAATGAAAAACTACTAATGGCTAAAACTGTCACTCACAGAGCCTGTAACACGAATCCCGACCTACCCTTTGGGGCAGAGCCGTGTGCTATGTTTAAGCATATTGTCATTTAAACTGTAGCAGAAATATTGATTCCATAGGCTGAATTTTTAAAAGTAATGATTACATCCCCGGCAGCTTGATTAAACCCTATTGCTATTGACGGAAACGTTGCAAAGAGCTGCCGAACGCCACTGGATCACAATCATGCTGATTGGAGCGCCTGCATCTCCCCTGTTCAGTTTTCGCCTACCTTAAGTCAAAATGGCCTCTCCCCCCCCCCCACCCACCGAGCGGCGCGCTCCTCCCCACCCCCGCACAATCAATGAGAAGGCATCCAGTATATTAAACCTGTCTGGGGCTGGAATCTCAAACACACGCGACATGGAGCCTTTGAATGAACTTGCTGCTGACTTCGGGGTGAAATGGTTACTTTCATAGAGATTAGTCGGAGAGCTCTTTTCAGCTAATTAAAGAGAAAGAGCCAGTATCCTGCATGAATGGTTGTAATAACAGATGATTTGGGGCTAAACGGTGGTAGGGCACTGGGGGTGAGGGACTGGACTGTGTTTAAAGATGGGTCTTTGCCAGCTTGCCAATAAAGGACAGGTGTTCAAATCAGGACGGAGCAGAAAAAGCACTTACCATGGTCGCTTTCTTCTGACTGCCTTTAAGGACTGAGTAGACTCACCCCTACAGAAAAAAAGAGAAAAGAAGAAAACATATTAATCAGCAAAGCTTCACAGTAAGGTTCCCTAAACACGTGGCAAATACCATGAACAAAACCATAACCTTTAACATTGAAAAACTATGTCATGCTAAACGCAAGGTGTTTATGTCAGGTTTCTGTATAAAGATCAACACCTTAGTAAAATCATTGGTACCAAGCATTGGTAAACCAACAGTAAAATCAGTACTGAGAGGGGTATAATACAACCAGCTAGTCTTTAATGAAGAACAAACCTTCAAGTTCCTCTCCTGGCATTAATTAAACCCCTAAAAACTCATCTCTGTTCCTCAAAAGTACATCTTTAGAAGTTTGTTTTCATGAAAAAAATCCCTTCATGGCAACAGAGTGACGAAGATGTAACTCTACACCTTTGCCTCATATAGTATTTGCGGTATTTTGAATATGCAAATTAGCTACACCTGGCTTCTCCTCTGCTAGCTCTCGTTTTGACGTGGCCTTTGCTAATGATATGTAAAGCCCCACCCCACAAGTGACGGGATTGGGTCCTTAGGTATGTGATCAGGCTGTCTGATCCTGTGGTTTTGAGACGGTCATTGGTAGGGATGAGAATCGAGATTGTTTGGAATCGTCAGCCAAATTCTTTAACGGTTCTGCTATCGGTCCTCTGTGGCGTTGCGCATGCGCAAACTTTTTTAGTTTCTTCTTCAGACTGCAGCAAACATGGCAACTAGGCAGAAGCGTTCTAAAGTTTGGCTCTATTTCACACGACAAAAATGACACCTACGCCACTTGTAACCTGTGTAAAAAGTCTATTTCGTCGAAGGGAGGAAATACAACAAATATGAATAAGCATTTGAACACACAGCATGGAATTAAATTACAGGAATGTCATGTCTTCGATGCATGCAGCAGCTCAGCTAACGCTTGCGCTTCATCTCTTTCTGTCCAAGGTAAACTCCTCAAAAGTGATCACAACCACTCACTGTGTGAAGCAATTTGCCTTTATTGTGTGTAGTCGATCAAGTTACAGTGTTTCCCCTAGGTTTACAGCTTTGGGGGGGGGGGGGGCTGCGGCACGGTGCGCGGTGCGGCGTGGCGTGGCCACCGACACAAACGCTTAAAGGAATCATGGTGTTCATGTGTTTCTTTTAATGACAGCAGTCAATATAACAACTAAACATCGGAACATGTCTTTTTATGACAATTATCCACAAAGTGTGCAGCTTTTGTCGCTGCAGTGCTGTATCTTTCTGGGCTTCTGGAAGAACATTTTTTGAGATATTTGAGGCCTAAAATTCCTGATTTCGCAGGAGCTTTTCCAAAAAGTTGCGATGAAAGTTTTTATTTTTAGGTTTTTGTTGCAATGAAATTGGCGAAACAAGTGAAAGTTGCGATAAAAAGTTGTGAATTGTCCTCTTTGTAATTATAATTGAGTTATTTGTTGAAAAAGAATTGATTAATAAACAAACATTAATTAATCAAGAACAAAACGATTGAGAAATGGTCCTCTTAATAACCTCACCAATATGCCAAACAAAAGATTACCAGGACTACAAAAATGTAGCAAAATAGGCTTTACTTATCCACAACGAAGTGCACATGTTGGCATTATAAAAGGACCAGTACGACTGAATAAAATGTTATGAATGTCTCAGCCTTCATATGACGAAAAAAAAACAGCCTGTGTCACTATGATCTGTCTCGTCATCTGACGTCCTGTCTGTGTTTCTGCCGTTCTCATTGCTTATCAATCTGTTTTGCTATCCTTGTTTATTTATTTTATCCGTATAGGTGTTGATGTTCAATTTCATATATTAATTTAAAGTCGTCCAATTTCAAGTCATCCATTCTTCAACACTAGCTGCTACCTTGTCTTCAAACAGAAAGTTGCGTTAAATCTCCATGGCAACAGCTCTTGAGGGTTTGGCAAATAATCGGATTTATTGCTTCCTTCATTATTCACAGCAAAATAAATAATTTTCGTTACATTTCATAGATTTATTACCAGACTCTATGTAAAAAGGGCCACACACAACTCGCGGAAAATGATAAAAAATGGAAGCCAGATCTATTTCTGAATTTTCGGTGCGAACATGGGCGTACGTTCTGTTTCCACGTCTGTTGTAGCCATTCTCATTGGGCCTCATTGTCGACCCTACCTAGGAAAATATCTCTGCTGGATTCATGAACGCCTGGAAATGTGTTTTTTCAAGCTTAAAAGTGTCCGTAGCTGTGCACTGATTCTTAAGCCCAATTCTGTCCGCTGGTGGGAGCGTGCTCACCTGTGTGTGCGCGCACGTGTCTGTGTGTGTGTGTTTGTGCGCATCGCGGCGGAACTCTGCCATGCGCGATACAGAGAGCAGAGAATTGTAAACGCGCGACCATGTAGAGACAGAAATTACATGCCGTCGTGTAAATAAGATAAATAACATAAGGCTATTTATTTTGTTTAATAAAAGAACAAGCTATAGACCTGTTCTATAGGAAAGGTAACCTTAAATTACTTCCGTTGTAATCTGGCGCTTTTTAGAAAATAAAATTGAACAAAATGAACTTGACCTTCCAGGGGGGGCGGGGGGTGCCGTTGGGGGGGGCGGGGCGCCCCCCTAATATAACGGTAGGGGAAACACTGAGTTATCTTCTGTCCCTTCGTTTGAAGCATACATTTTAGCTCCGGCATTGGTCTCCCATTATTGATCACTTCACGTTTGGATTGAAAGTCCAGTTTTGAGAAATGTTTGATCGTAACGGTGTTAATTATCGGAGGGCGTGTGTTATCAGCAAACGTTCGCGTTATCGTGTTAACCCATTATTAAACTGAGCATATCGTCTTTTAATCCATTATTAAACTTAGCATATAACTTCCATTTTCAGCCCCCTACATTGAGGCAGAGGTAGTGTTTGCCTCCCCTCTTAATGTGGCTTTATGTCAGCTCAGCAAATTCAGCGATTTTGTTAGTGCCATTTGTTTCATTGTGTAAACCAGCTTTCACTATATAAATAATCACCGAGCAGTGACTAAGTTTGTGGTGAAAGGTTTGCACCCTTTTACTACGGTAGATGCCCCAGATTTTCGGTAGGTTAATTTCTAGGAACATGTTTAAATTAAACAGAATACATTTTATTTAAGTTATGTAAGTTTTATTTTAAGTTCAAGAGGAATATGTATAAATGTTTTTGGTTATTTAATTTTTTTTAAATGTGTATGTATACATACTGTATATGGTGTGTGCAGCATTATAGAAAATTATATAAAAGAAAATTAATGTAAATAAACCCGTTTGTGCTCTTTTTTTCACCCCTTGCCCAATAAGAATCGATAAAAGAATCGATAAGGAATCGAATCGATAAGCAGGAATTGATAAGGCATCGGAATCGTTAAAATCTTATCAATTCTCATCCCTAGTCATTGGTACACTGTAGTTCCAACGAGGAAATACTCAGCCATGGCGTTGACTGCTTATTTCGCAGACGATATGTTGTGTATCATATAAAAAACACCATATGGACATGTTAACAAGGTTAGAAACTTGATTTTCACTAGAGGGGGTCTTGAAAGGGTGATCATGAGTGCTAAAAGTAACCCTAGGTCTGTATGTTTTCACGCTCAATGCACAAGCACCTGGCAAATAAATCTGAAAAATCTTCAAATAAATGACTGTTTACGGTGTATTTTCTTCCTCAGAGTCCATCTGAGCTATATTGCAAGCCATGTGTAAAAACACTGGTTACCTATGAAAGCAGTTGATTACACAATTGTGTAGTTAGTTATTCAGAAATAATAAATATCTGAACAATTTGACTGACCAATAAGAATCCAATATTCAATATCCATATCAATAGTTACTAACAAAGATGAAGTGTTATTCAGAGTTGTATTTAAGGCTTTATTAATGCAAATTGTAAAATGTATATAAAATTACTAACTGCATGTAATTAGTCTTTGTGAAGGGTTCCCTTTCGCAGTTCTCTACCTCATACGTAGATCATCTCTACTTTTCAGTTTCATTCCTGTCTTACTTCTATTGTTGCAGTGGCAAGACTTACCACTTTCTCTCCCCTAAATAAAGACTTCAGCTGAAAACAGGAGATGTGCTGTTATCTTAAGTAGACAAAATGTTCAAATGATCTCCTGGCCGGAGGCCAGTGAAGACTGCCTCTGTGTTTGGGATGAGTGCTTTCATCTTAAGTGAATTTGGTCAGAGCAATGCAATTTCACAACCCAAGTACTCCAGCTGTTTAAAGTTAAAGTTCCAAGGTAACCATGGCGCCCCATTCCTTTAGCACAGATGATAACATGTGGAATAAGTTTGGATGCTTTCCTCCAAACATTCCCAGTGCTTTTACTTTTAAAGGAGTTTCGACACTAGGGCTTTAGCCGTATCAGGTAAACAGGACACAGGTCAATGATAAAACAACATACACAGTCGAAAAATGTCTGAGCAAGGGGGAAACGAAAGGTAATCAGGCCACTATTAAATTCATTTGGTGCGGAGCTGGAGATCCTTATGCAACTGATGCTAATTGTCATGCAAGATGATTATATTTACAAATGCACTGGCCTCTTGGTTGGAAAATACGGTTTCATGCAGATGTCAATCAGTTGAGTAAGATGAAAAATAGGTTCCCTTTTTCTCCGTTGCGGTAAGTTAGTCCATTACTATGACTTCCTGACATTACTACAGTAAGGAGGAGTCACTCCTGAAGTCTGTTATGGTCTGCAAATCTATTCATGGAACCAGAATCAAACGTAAGTGGTTGGAAAGGTAGGTAGGAAAATGTTCAGAATGTAAGAGGGAAGACAAACAAATGAAGCCTCCAAAAACAAAACAAAACTGACTATGGAAAAATATCCCTCATCCATTTTTCTCCATTGCATTGTATGATGATGACACACACACACACACACACACAAACACACACAAAAACAAGCGCGCACACACACAAATACAGACACGGATACAGACACAGAACAAAACCAAATTTCTGTCTTCTTTTCTGCTACCATTTTGAGGCAATAGATGGATGGAGGCCTGGGATGGTCCACAGTGAGTCAGAGACGGAGCCCAGAGCCATCTGTCAGCAGCAAGGCCAGGTGACATACTGCCACCTCTAAGTTGCCTTGACACTCCCCTGATGCTGTACACTGGTGCAGGCAATACTTGCATAAAAATAGAGCATAAAAAAAAACAGAAACACACAAACACACAGGTAGGTACACACACATCTACGGGCACATAGATAGACACAATATGCATGCATACATACAAAACACAAGCATATACACACAGATTGACAGACACACACATTTTATGTACACACATACATGCATACAAAGAGACATACACACATACATACACATGCTTGACACTCTGTGCATGATTATTTCTAGAGAAAATGTCATCCAGTGAGAACCTTTTTCCTCTTTTCTTCAGTCTAAAGATATGCAACATTCTACTGCTTGTTCACCAACATGGCAAAGACAGCAAAAAAGGACATTCAAACGTAATTACAAATAGTCCTCCTGTGGTATGGTATAAAGGAGTGTTTGTAATAACATTTGAATAACCAGAGAACAAGCCTGGCTGTTGAACAAGGCAGCGCTGGGAGAGAGATGGGGTGGGATACGTTAGGGGGCATTTGTCTATTGGTGTGTTTTCCGTACACACTGATAGGTTAACAGCATCTGTATGTCGGTGTGATTAATCCATACATTGACCAATGGTCTCATTCGATGGGGGAGTTTATTAGCTACAAAATAAGCCCTGATTGGTTGGACTTTGACAATTCCTGCTCGATATAGGTGACTATTTATATTGCCAGAATTAGCGCATGAGTCGTTGTTATTGGTAATAGTACTTTGTACATTAATAATGCTAAGTGTAACCGTATTCTGTATGGCTATCTCTGATCACGGAATTAGTACAACATTAAGCATCACTAAACAAGTCCACATTCCACGCCTAGAGTCTTAGTAAAGATGTTAAATATTAACTATATGTCAGAATATTTTTCTTAATTGAGGTCCAACAAAGTATAATAACAATGATAGAACACTCCCCTACATCCAGGGTTATGGCATGAACCGTCTACCCTACTGACAAGTTTTAATAAAAAAATAATATTCTCTAACTCTAAAACAGTTAAGACACAGTGTATAGTGGAATATTTAGTTTCATTGACCTCTGTATATCTGTTATGATATTTCAGTTGTGTACGGAACACTGTTAACTTACATTAAGTGTGTATAGGGTGTGGTCTACAGGTGTGTGCATGCCTGTATGGGGTCTTGTGCATATGTGTGTCAGCTTACGTGAAAGTAAGATTTTCTAAGGTGGGTTACATGTGTGTATGTGTGAGCATATATGTGTGTATGTTACTACACTGTTAATATGTATGTGTGTGTGTGTACGTGCGTGCATATATGTGTATGTGTGTGTATGTGTGTCTGTATATATATGTGTGTGTTGGTTGTTGGTGTGAACATATATATCTGTGTGTGTGTGTGTGTGCTACTGGGTGAGGGTTGTTGGTGTGTACTAGGGATGTGCATCTCCATCACTGAAGACGATGCGATACATATCTCGATACACTGCCAACACATACATTAAAGATACATAAAAGCAGTTACTAATGCGATATGATAAGATTCACCCCTATTGTGATGCAGTGCGATTCGACACGATGCGATTCAACGAGATGCGATGCAAAAGAATATAATTCTATGCAATTTAATATGGTACATAATGATTCATTTATTTGTCAGACAACAAATCATTAACAAGGTCTCTGACAAAAGATAACATGTATGTGTATATGTGTGTAAGTGCTTTTTAACTATACCTGGCAGTCACAACACAGTTTGCTTCATCCAATGTGGATCAACTGCCTCACACACTAAATGTAACTAATTTGTCCTATTTTAAGGGTTTTCTTTAGGAATATGAGTTGATCCACATGATCAGGATGAAGTAAACTGCACTGTGCTGTGCTGTAACTATGTCACCAGCTGTGCTGAACGCTCTTTCAGAGGTTATTAGCTGGCTAGCGTAAGCTAACGGTTTCGCTAGCTGGTTAGCTTGTGTAGCTTGGAAGCCCTCGTTTTCTACAACACTGTAAGGCTGGATATCTTTACAAATAAAGAAGGCAATGGTTTCGGTTTTCGCCTTTGAACGAGCTGAGTTGGTAGCCAGCGGGGCATGAAAAAAAGTGGCAATACTTTGCTCAGTCTGCTTGCTAGGTGTACTGGTGGAGCTAGCCACTGCTAGCTGAATCCGAGGAGGAGGCAGACGTGTCACCTAGTGTTGCCACCTGTCCCGGTTTTACCGGGATTGTCCTTCTTTTTTGTAGCCTGTCCCGGAATATTTCTAAATTCTCCCGGGACACGGAATGTCCCGGTTTTTCATGGGTTCTGTCAACATGAACATTGCTGATCATAAAATATTTTTTTCTGCGCGTCCATACACTCAAAATATGCGTTGTATCTCATTGTGCTCAATCTCTCTCTCGTGCGCAGAATGCACGGCCACTAGGGGTGTGACGTAGAATAGCCTATCTCGCAATTCAACGGAGGGCGTGTGAGAGATGAAGTTGAATCGCTTGCTGCAAGTTACTGTAACTAGGTTCTTCTGAATATAAACAACGTTGACATGGGAGGGGAGACTGAGGACGAGGATGGCACTACTGGGACTGACAGGCCAGTTAAAAAGAAAATTAAACGTAACACTTGTTTTAATAATGACTGGATGAAAAACGAAAATTACTCCAAATGGCTAATACCAACCCCAGGCAATCCACTTTCTGCTACATGTTCCCTATGCTCAGTTAAGATTCTCGTTAAGCATTAAGGGATTTCTGCTTTGGATGGCCATGCTAAAACAAAAAAAAACTAAGAATCGTGTTCAAGTTACCAGACAAACCAGAGACCGCACTACTTTTCAGTATGTTCTGACGCGTCCAACTCTGGCCATACAAAATTGTTTCCCCACAGGGTCCAGTATTTCAGTGCCTCCAAAGGTGTCAAGTAGCCTATGGCTTGTTAGAATTCTATGATGACCCTGACAAATCTAGTGAAGCCATATTTAAACAAATAGTGACTATTCCTGAGAGCAATGGACTTTCAATCAACCAAATCAGTATATATGGTGCAGATAATGCATCAGTTAATTATGGGTGGCACAGCTCTGTCTTTCAGAAACTCAGAGCAGCTAACCCATGCATTGTGAAGGGCAATTGCGAGTGTCATATCCTTAACAACACTGTGAGGTCACTGATCGAGGTCACTGATAGTTCCAGCAAAGGGAAACACAAAATATAAATGGAAGACCAGGTAAGAAAATGATTA
Source organism: Clupea harengus (assembly GCF_900700415.2). Lineage (NCBI taxonomy): Eukaryota > Metazoa > Chordata > Actinopteri > Clupeiformes > Clupeidae > Clupea > Clupea harengus. The sequence goes on from NC_045168.1 coordinate 6,505,506, forward strand.
CATCCAGAAGGCCTATCTGACAGATGCGTTAAGTATAGGAGGCTATGTGATGCCAAAGTATGTTAAAGGCAACTCTAATGTCATCCCTCTACTCATGTGTTTAGCCGAGAAGTAGAGAAGTCAAGCACAAGCAATGCACACACCAGTATCTAAGGAATCAGGGAAGCTGTTTCCTCTCATGAGAATACTTGATGTTTAAAATATTCAGTGCATACAATCTGCACAAAAGACAATTCTGTTGCTTCGGTCGGATGTCTAAGGGACCTTTTTGTTCATGCAGGTGGGTCGTGGTATGTTGTGTCATTGATATGTCCAGGTTTTTTGTCAGACACAGGTGGCAACCCTAGTGTCACCATGTCGCCTCTTCAGGTGAGTACCTAAATTAGTCGTGCTGCCTGTGTACTTTATGGCAGCACGACATATTTTGCAGATTGCATGGGTCTTATCGAATTTCCCATATTTTTTTCGTAAATCCAAAGTGTTGCCAAACCTTGGATTTATTACAAGTTCTAGGGACGTCTAACTCTAACCGCCATGGTAACACTCTCCCGGACACGCCTCCAACTCGCGCGAAACTTGGCCGAGAGATTTCACGAGACGGCCACTGACAGCAGTGGAGATGAGAGCGCGCTTAAGAAACAGTTAGAGAGGAGGAATCTATCTAAATATAAAATTATTGGTCACATTTGTAAATATTAAATGGTGTTCGCCTACACACGATTCTATATAAATACAACGGATTATACCGATGTAAAAATGTTAGAAACGATGCATCGCGATTCATCCCACATTGTATCCGGTGCACACTTTTTTGATCCGGGCCATCGCATCGTGAGCTTTTATGCCGGTGCATCGATGCGAACCGGTGAATCTTCCCATCCCTAGTGTGTACCGTAATTTCCGGACTATAAGCCACTACTTTTCCCCCACGCTTTGAACCTCGCGGCTTAAACAATGACGCGGCTAATTTATGGATTATGATACCTCCTGTGACTGTATACGGTGCCTTTGTGTTTACGGTGGCTTTGTGGAGCTAGGATGCTAGCATGGATGCAGCCGCATGGATGCTTAGCTCCACGCGATTTCTCAGTATCTCTCAATAACTTAACTAATGTCAAAATAACCACAGTCTACCGGCGTAGACAGAACACAACTCAAAACACTTTAGAAAATAAAATAAAATAAAAGTTTACAACAATACAAATCCAGTCTTCAAGTTCTTTAGCTCACTGGTTTCAAACTAGCGTCTGTCTTCAATCTAACGTTCTACCTGAACAGGAAGAACTACCTTATTTCTGATTGACTCTTGCAACTGCTCTCTTAAAGCAACAGTGCACTTATCGTAACTGGCAAAACTAATAATATGCATCACTATTGTATTACTTTTGATATTAATTTTAGCCTGTCTAAAGTTAATTTGTTTCAATGTACCGGTAGGCACCCGCGGCTTATAGACACGTGCGGCTTATTTATGTTAAAAATAATTATTTTTTAAAAGATTCAGTGGGTGGCTTATATTCAGGTGCGCTCAATAGTCCGGAAATTACGGTACATATATACCTGTGTATGTGTGTGTGTGTGTGTGTGTGTGTGTGTGTGTGTGTGTGTGTGTGTGTGTGTGTGTGTGGTGTGTGTGTGTGTGTGTGTGTGCTACTGGGTTAGGGTTGTTGGTGTGTACATATACAGTGGGGAAAATAAGTATTTGAACCCCTGCCGATTTCGCAAGTTTGGCCACTTGCAAAAAAATGTGTGATCTATAATTGTAATAGTAGGTATATTTTAACAGTGAGAAACAGAATATCAACAAAAAAATCCAGAAAACTGCATTTTATAACATTTATGACTTAATTTGCATTTGATGCAGAAAATAAGTATTTGAACCCCTAGCAAAACATGACTTAGTACTTGGTGGAATAACCCTTGTTGGCAAGCACAGACGTCAGACTTTTCTTGTAGTTGGTCACCAGGTTTACACACATCTCAGGAGGGATTTTGGTCCACTCCTCTTTGCAGATCCTCTCCAAATCCTTAAGGTTGCGTTTTCAATGGGAGGGAATGAGTGAATGAGGTTCAAGCGCAATATTCCACATTACATGGCCCCATCCATAGTCCCCTCGATGCAGTGGAGTCGTCCTGTACCCTTGGCAGAGAAACAGCCCCAAAGCATAATGTTTCCACCTCCATGCTTGACGGTGGGGATGGTGTCATATTCAGCATTCATCCCCCTCCAAACGCGGCAAGTCGAGTTGATGCCAAAGAGCTTGATTTTGTTCTCATCGGACCACATCCTGTCTCCCAATCCTCCTTAGAATCATTCAACTGTTCATTGGCAAACTTCAGATGGCCCTGTACATGTGCTTCCTTGAGCAAGGGGATCTTGCGAGTTCTGCAGTACTTCAAACCGTTACGGCGTAGTGTGTTGCCAATGGTTTTCTTGGTGACAGTGGTCCCAGCTGCCTTGAGATCATCCACAAGCTCCCCCTGTGTAGTTCTGGGGTTATTCTGCACCTTTCAGATGATCACCCATACCGCACGAGGGGAAATCTTGCATGGAGCCCCAGACCTAGAGCGATGGACAGTTGTTTGGTGTTGCTTCCATTTACGAATAATCGCACCAATAGTTGTCTGCTTCTCACCAAGCTGCTTGCCGATGGTTTTGTAACCCATTCCAGCCTTGTGCAGGTCTACAATCTTATCTCTGACTTCCTTGGTCAACTCTTTGGTCTTGCCCATGGTGGTGAGGTTGAACGTGTGAAGTATGATTCTTTGGACAGGTTTCTTTTATACACGTCACCAGTTGAGATCAGGTGTACCTTGTTAGGCCTAATGAGGACTAATCTGTGTGCTTCTTGGGCACATAACTGGTCATTGGGAGCCAGAATTCTTGCTGTTTGCTTGGGGGTTCAAATACTTATTTTCTGCATCAAATACAAATAAAGTCATAAATGTTATAAAATGCAGTTTTCTGGATTTGTTTGTTGATATTCTATTTCTCACTGTTAAAATACACCTACCATTAAAATTATAGATCACACATTTCTTTGCAAGTGGCCAAACTTGCGAAATCGGAAGGGGTTCAAATACTTATTTTCCCCACTGTATATCTGTGTGTGTGTGTGTGTGTGTATGTGTATGTATGTGTATGTGTGTGTGTGTGTGTGTGTGTGTGTGTGTGCTACTGGGTGAGGGTTGTTGGTGTGTGCTGTGCGGAGCAGAGCAGAGCTTTATGCAGTGGGAGTGATGAATGTGTATGGCGATGAGGATCCTTATTAAAGGAGATGTAAATGAGAGGGGAGCCCGGCTGAAGGACCGGCCTGCCAGGGCACAGGGGATCTCGTCGAAAGGGAGGGTGGGGGCAAATTGGTGCGGTGGTGGAGGGGGGGGGGGGGGGGGGGTGGGGCAGAGCTCAGGGGTAGAGCCACCATCCCACAACCTGCCGAGAGCGTCCCTTCGAAATGAAGCGTCCCTGAAAATTAGACCAGAGGAGACGGTGGAGAGAGAGAGAGAGAGAGATGGAGGGGAGGGGAGAAAATTGATGATGGTGAGCCCGGCAACTGCTGGGTGAGGCTGAGGAACTAGTGATAGGAAGGCAGAGATAGAGTGAAGGAAGAGAGAGAGAGGGGGAGTAGGAGAGAGGGAGAGAAAGAGGGAGGGGTATCCTCCAGGAAAACAAAATAGCTGAATGTGTAAGACTGGAGAAAATGAATAATGGCGCAAAGAGAAAAACAGAGAACTGGTAAACACAATCCATCCCTGCGCACCCGACGTACCAGGGCGAGGGTGAGGAAGGCTGGGAAGACGGTCTGGTTTACAACTCCAGAGTGAAATGCCAGAGGAATCCCATTGACTTGGTGCGTGTTTTTTGGGTGATCTGTGGAATAACCCACCACTGGTTTGCTGTGAAGCTAGGCAATTTTTCCCGCCTGCTACAAGCTATACATTTTGAAAAGGTTCGCTTTTAACTGATCGTTTCTTTAAAGGAATCAACCATCATCAGTATCTTAGCACAAGCTTGCAAGGCAAAATGCCAAACCCACAACTGATCACCACCAGTGAAATCACTATAGGAGGTGGTGTGTACGCCGGTTTTCAGGTTTTCCAAATTACAAATGGAGCATATATCAACCAACATGAAATATTGAAGCTGGTCCTCACCGCCAAAGTCACAGCAATCACAAGTCCAAGTGATCTGGAATTAAGTTCCTCGTAGCACCAGTACCATGGCAACAGACAAGACAGCGGTTGAGTGTACACACACAAACTCATATACACACACACATAGACAGAAAAACACACAAGCCCACACACACAAATGCACTCCCTGGAGTACACACACATACATTCATAGACGCACATGCATGCACACATACATGTACACACACACACACACACTAAGACACACATGCATGTAGAGAGAAATGTACACACACACACACACACACACACACACACACACACACACACACACACACACACACACGCTAACAGATATGGCTAGATTAATAAATGTCAGACAGCGGAGCACTCACAGATCTGCTCGCCATCCCGGAAACCAAGCAAAGTCAATTCCACCCCCTGACAATCCTAACTGTGAAAAATGGGGCCTCTTATTTCTCTTCTTTTTGAATCCCTTCAATAGTTCAAGGGTGTTCGCTCCTCCTAATTACATTTCATACTTATTTCTGTATTTTTTCCTGTGGCGCCGCCAACTAGCACCCTTGCACTCTTCGGATTCAGATGGAAACAATTCAAACAAACAGGGTGGAAGGCGGGGAAGAGGAGAGGACTTGAAATAAAAAGAGTCCCGTTCATTTCACCAGTTGGCTGTCAGAGGGGAAAAAATAAAAGAGAAAAAAAATTATCCCTATACCGTGCTAGGCCTCATGGCTTGCCTGGATGCAGTTTTTCAACCTCAAACAACAGGCTGTCCTCACATCATGCTCACAGAAACCCAGCACCTTTCAAACAAGATGGTGGCAACGTACAGGGCATCATCTTTCTGTGTCTGTTCTCTGAAGCCTTGTTTCAGATGTCAGCCAGAACTGAGACGGTCCTGCGCCAGATGTGTGCCAGCAGAAGCTAACACCCAATCAGCTTGCAGCAGTTGCCCTTCTATAGTAGCTAACCCCCAATCGGATTGCAGCAGTTGCCCGTCTACAGTAGCGAACACCCAATCAGCTTGCAGCAGTTGCCCGTCTACAGCAGCGAACACCCAATCGGCTTGCAGCAGTTGCCCATTTAGAGAAGAGGAGACCCAATCAGCAGAGGACCTGAAACAGACTCTTATCAGATCTGGGCCCGGATCTAAACTGCAATCGACAACAATCTGAGAGTTCAGATGAGTGTGTGGACCGCAATCCTCCGCTCTTTGAGGTATGTCTATGAGTAGAGGGGACAATGGCAGTTCCAGAATTTGCCCACCTTGTGTGAGTTCTCTGGTGTAGACAGAGTGTGCTCGCTGAGCAGTGGCCGCCCCCCTACAGTCACGTCCCAGAGGCACATCCTGGCTGGCCTCTCTGGACAACGGCTCTGCACTGCATGACTCACACGGGCGATCGGAGCTGAAGTGTCCCAAGGTCAAAAGGTCGTCTTCCTTCTCTCCCCCCCCTCCGCGACTCCCCGCCCACCGAAGCCCTCCCTATTCCTGCAAACCTCACCGCAGAAGAAAAAAAAAGGAGACATCAGGTTTTACTTCCGAGCACCAGATGAGATGCATATAAACTGAAAATCCAATTATGAGCATGGTGGATGGCTTTTCAACTTCGCACTCTCTGACTCTAACAGTCTCTGATCTAATTAAGAGCGGACGGACAGAGCCCACGGGCATCAAAAATATACAAAATAAGATAAAAAGGCTGATACATTTCCAATTAATACACACACACACAAACTGCTATCAAAGGCAGTAATTTTATGCAGCATTTCAGTGTTTGTGATGATGTATCAGAGGAGCATGTAAGGTAACGGGTCAAAGTCAGCCACGAGAGCAAGGGACAGAGTTATGTTCCAGAGCCGTATGGATTCCAGGGGTCTGTTGAGCTTTGGAAGGAACAAAGACAAAGTCTCATCCTCACCCGCTGCCCAGGGCACTGCATTCCACACACACACACACACACACACACACACACACACACACACACACACACACACACACACACACACACACACACACACACACACACACACAGATATGTGTACGCACACACATGCAAACTCACACACCCACAACCATATCCAGACACACACACACACAGACATGTGTACGCACACACATGCAAACACACACACACACACACACATCCAGACACACACACACACGCAAACACACACACACACACACACACACACACAGACATTTGCACACTACCCAGGACTCTGCATTCCATCGGCTACAAGCAGCAAGAGCACAGCCTCAGGTCATTTGACTTGGGGAGTCTCTTAGCGACCGACAGACACAGAGGGAGACCTAGGGGGCACACACACACACATAGACACACACATACACACTCACACACACACACACACACACACACACACACACTTACACACACGCGCGCACACACACTTACACACACGCGCACACACACACAGACACTTGCACACGTGCGCATAAGCACACACACACTTAAACACACACAAACATACACAGACATTCACAGACACATACTCACACCGAAAAACATACACAGACACACATACACCCAAAGACATACTCTCACACACACACACACACACACACACACACACACACACACACACACAAGCCCAAGGCCCTCCTCTGAAATGACCTACCACATACTGCCCTTTTGTTTATCACAGTTACTGAAAAGAGGGGGAAAAGAACCAACAAAACAAATTGGACTTAAAAGCAACGACCACGGATCACAATTACACTAAAGGAGTGCAGATAAACTTTACTATGACATCCTATCACACAAACCATGAGAAACATTTTACATCTATAATTGACATGCATATGGGATAACTCCCTAATCTAGGCCACAATGGTCAAGGTCTATGCGTACCTTCCTGAATTATTTAGTATAAGCCAAATATCTAACACACAGCTCTCACTGAGTGTGTAATGGAAACACACATAGAAACACTGATGGTCTCCCATTCATTTTAATCATTCATACTTTATGCAGTTCATCCTCTTTGGGATTTTGACAAGTAAAATGTATCTGCTGTATAATTTAGTCGGTTAGGAAAGTGTCAGTTGGAATACAATTGATCAGTAGGCCTCCTGACTTAGCATTTAGCTATGACATTTGGGGCCCAAGCTGCTAGATTTGGCCTGGTGAGTGGCTTGGGGTCCCTCAAATATATCATCAGTCATTTAAACCAATTAATGACTTCTCAGTAAAAAAAAGAGGTAATTCTCAAAGCCATTTTCTCCCAAATCCCATTAGCAAGAAGGAGAGAAAAAAAATCTGGCCAGTGTCATAAAATGGAGGGATTTTGTTTAAGGACTGGAAGGTATTTCAGACGAGATTACCTGAAGCTTATTTTCTTTGTTGGAAAATTACATTTTGGAGGACTAGCTTTGAGTCACAGCTATATCACACGGCCTTGTGGGTCCTCACTTCCAAGTTTAAGGCGATGTGATCTGCAAATCCTTCGTTATTCGGTCTATGACAAGCATAAGTGTGTCTCTCTAGTGCTTCTATTTGTGTGGTTTCTATTTTTCTATAGACTGATGTGTGTTCTTAATCAAATAGAGGAAATAGGGTCAACACAGCTTCCTCTTCGTACATCTAGAAATGAAACGTTACTGCACAGCATTTAATATTAGTTTTGTATGTGCCATATGCTTTACATATGAGAGTAAATAAATACTGAACCATTGACATGCTATAAAATTACAGGATTATCTTTTAGAAAAAAAACAATGAGTCTATAGAAAAAGAGTCCTTTCTTTTCCATTTAACATGCTCATAGGAACCTTCCACTGCACAAGCAGAGATACGCAAAAAGGTCAAGTAACTTCATCAGCAGCAGCGGGAAATCAGTTCTCACTGCAGATGAGCCCAAGCAACCTGCCAGATATATGCTGCTCGACATATGACCCCGATGAACGACTACGGCAAGAATCAATAGACAAACAGAGCTCAAGGTGTGCTTCAGGAAGCTTTTGTGATTCCGGAGTACACTTCGATATCCATGTCCATTACTCAAATCCAGGGATGCGGTAGCTTTGTCCAGATTAATTGAGAGCCTTGCTAAATGCAAGTTATTTACGTGACAACAAAGATATGGCCATACAAGTCTATCAAAAGGACATTTGCACAGACCCTTAAAATACTAGCTCCTGAGTCTCAGGTTTACCCCAGTGTACACAGAGAGAGAGAAAAAGAGTTTCATTAGGAGCATACAGTGTATGCATGCTAATTAAACAAAGGTCCTTGACAGGCATTCATAAAGAACTGAACCCTCCATTATTTTCTCTGTTCAAAACATATAACTCATACAACAGATAACTGAAGTGGATCAGGCCCTCATCTGGTATGGATTTGGCTCAGAGTCAACTGCTGTCTAATATGAGGCCTGAAGACTGATATGTGGTCTGTATTTTATTCACAAACATACACATATTCCTCTAGACATCCACCTTTGTTTCATTTGTCAAAAAACCTTCCTTAAACCTTCATAACATACAGTTTATGATCATATAAACATTAACATTATTAGTGTGTGTCATTTAATTTTTACAATGGTGTAGTACATAGCATATACCATAGTATGCATTATGCTACCAGTACATAATTTTAATGGCAGTGCAAAATAGCATCGATTACAGCACATAATTACAATAAATATACCAGAAATTCTATGTTTTCTGTCATAAAGCTAAGCTCTCATATAGCTGTGACTCATCCTTCAGTCATACAAACATTCTGATTGGGATCCACTCCCCCCAACAAATCCATGCGGAGCGTAGCATGGAGGCTTTTTGATCATGGAGCCGTAAACACACGGTCCAATTTCCACTGACCAGGGGAGATGCTCAAGAGTGCAGGCTGCACCCTCTGGAGATGGCGAGGTATTATAACTTCACTTTGATTAAAGTTTAATGGATGAACTGAAGCCTGGACAGGGTAGATTGTGCTCACTGTGCTGTTTAGGTTTCTGCATGGATGCTCAGAGTCTTAAATGTTTTGGGGTTAACTCCTATCTACATTCCAGCTCAAGAAAGACTTTTTCATTTTTTCAGAATGGAATGCTTTAAACAAAACGGTTGGATGTAAAAAATGAATAATTTTAAGGTTAAACAGAAATGTGAAGGAAGAACAAGAATAATCACCTAGGCATTTTGGAGTTCAGCCACAGTCAACTAGTGACAATAAATACCATACTGTACATGAAGCATATGCAGTTCAGTATATGCTTCCATCAAAATGGATTCAATTCATGTGTACAGTAAAACCAGATGGCCAAATAGCTCACACACAAGCAGAGGCCCAAAAACACGCACAAACCACACAGGGTCTGCTTGTCTTTACTAACTCTCTGGCCATTTAACCATAGCCAACAACGTAGCTCACACATAGTTCTCATGTATACCTCTCAAAGCCTCATACAGCCCAGATAGTACACATATTTCATAGCATTTCTGTGCCGCTAATAACCTCATTTCAGACTCAGGGAAAATTGGCGAGAGAAAAACTAAGGATTGTTGAAATGTGAAATACACAATTTTCCCTTAAAAGCCACTCCTCAGTAACCCCTTGGCTTCTTGAAAGGAATAGAATAACAAACCGCAGTCTAGTGGTTTAAATGCAGCCCAGTATTTTTTTATTGTGCATTTTCAAATACATTTTTTTTTTTTCATTACAATCTGTGGCTTGGATCGGCCTTTATAGACTGAGGCTACATGGATGCTACAGGGCTATACTATAATTCTCAGATGGTTTCTAAAGGGCCAGACGAGAATTCCTACATGTTTTATACTAGTATTTCACTTCAGTGTTTGTGCGAAGGGTGAACAACTTGCTTGAAATTCTTATGCCTTTGTAAAGATACATATTCACACTCATGCTTAAAAAGAAAGTCACCATTGACGGCATTCTAGAACCCCTTTCCTGAAGTGGTTTTGAGCGTTACCCGGGCAACTACTTGGCAATGAAAAGTCCAAGTATTCTCTCACAGTAATGGATGGTTCTACAAAATTCCGTTTCACCTTAACAGTATAGTCTTGAACCCCCTAATGCCTAAAACCCATGACATGTGCTTGTTCCCAGGCCCTGTCTGTGAGCCCTTGTGCATTTGTCCGGCCCCCAATGCTACTGTATGGCTCCTTGCTATTCCCAGACTTAAGATTCATTGATAGCCTTGGCGGAGTGAATACAGCAACATCTGTCCACCACACGTATGTAGTACATGTGCCTCTACACGGGGAGCTTAGCTTTACATGCGCACAGAGGGCCAGACTCCATGGTTACCCGGAAACACGCGTGAAAAACAAACTCAAGAAAATACTGCTGTGGTTATTGTTTTCACCCGGGCGATCGAGGGGTCAAGTAAAAAAAAAAAAAAAAAAACCCAGAGTGTATGGAGGAGTGTATGTATGCGAGTGAGGGTGCTGAGGGTTAAACAGCGTGAGGTTGTGGTGTGTATTGAGTCTGCCTCGAGGCAGATACAGTGGTCCAACCCCTCCACCCCAGCCCCAGCCCCCGCCCCACCCCTTACCAACCTACTCTGCAATCTTCACCGCAGGTTTTCAGTCACTAACTATGGAAAGCAGGCAACAATATAGAATACCAGAACAACTACACATCTTTCTACAATAAATGCACTTCTATATGTATACTTTTTTTGTATATGTAAAATATGTTCATTATTTTTACATCTTTTTTTTGGGGGGGGGGGGGGGGGGTTAAAGGGGAATTTGCATTCCACTTATATTTATAATGGTCCAAAGCACTTTCCAGCTATTGTCAATATTCTGATCCATTTTGAGATCCATGGGAGCAAAGCTTGAGTATGCACTAGAAAACCACACTCACACACAGCAATGCCAAGACGAGTTCACCAGTGGGTTCAAGAGGAAATCAATGCATACTTTCTCTTAAATACAGAAAATCAGATGCAGTTCACAGCATGTCCCAGTTGCTTTTTAAATAAATTTCACCATCTTGCATAAATAGACCATCTCACTTTACTTGTATTATGGGAATATATATATATATTCCACATCTGTTGATCCATTTGCATACATGTACAAAAATTGATATCAATTTCATATCATGAAATTGTCTTCTTGAAGGGCACTTGACTGATGGGGCACAGAATGTTTTCTTTTTCTTTGGACCAAGTGATCACTGATGTTGGGAGGGGGTGGGGGGTGATATCTCCAGACTAAAGAAAAATTAAGAAAATCTTAAGTTCCAAAGTCATTATAGTTCATTCAAACTCCTATCATTGTATTTCATGGTCACGTCTAATCAACCAACCATATGACCTCTTCTATTCTAGACTATTCTTACCACTGACAAGGGACAAGGCCAACGCGCTGATTAAAGAGGTGATCATCTTAAAGCGTCTGTCCAGACAGACGGATAAAGCAGTTATATGACCATAGATTTTTGACTGTGGCTCAACACACTAGTACATCTCACAAAAAATGAGCGGAATTAATACTTCTATCATTTCTTCACATTATTTAGCCAAACACTGATGAATGTTCAGCACAAGATACATACAGATATATCTTCCCCCCAAGACTTTGTCCACGGCAAATGAGCCTTGACGATTATTTTCATAAAAAGCAATAAAGACCTTTAATTACAAAAATGCCAATATTAATTTATCTTTCAAAAAATCCATAATGCTATTAAGAGCATAATTAAAAATATCATTTGCTAAGCTGGGGAAAATTGCATTTTTCCCCACACGTGACACGTGGAACTTAATTCATGTTTGTTTTCAGGCGTCCGGAACGCAAACATTAGCTCTGAAATATTAATACGATCTATTGTATTGGTAAAAATAAAATCAACATCACAACAGCAGTCCATGCGTCATACATACATGCATCATTACACTCCCCTACAATTACACAGGCTCATCACCTCCTCAGCATTACTGTAGGCTGAGGGAGACAAAGGAACACCACGAATGATAGGTGAACTAATCCCCACAATGCAATTTCCAACAGTGTCCCTCTTTCATTAGCTACTTCATCACCGATAGAGACAGTACATCACTAGACAAACATTAATGCAAATGCTATGTTTGCATCGTAGACACCTAGAGTACATGTATTTTTAAACTAATGGGCCTTCAGCACAGAACATACTGGGCACAACTGAAGTGTGACTGAGTGTAGTATTGAAGCCAAGTATTGAAACACAAGCATTCTTGATTGGTTGGTTCACGTTGTTTCCTGGGATGGATCAAGCCCTTAATTGGTCCAGAGAGAGGAGCTATCCAGGAAATGTGTTTTTATTTGTAGCTTATTTTAGCTCTGAACATTAAGGCATTTCTTTCTTCTTCTTTTTTCTGCCCATAATGGGATTTGATTCCCCTGGGTCGCACATCTCTGAGCCGGCTACTTCTTTACATTACCCATATATGTATGACGACACCTCCCTCCTTCCCTCGCCCTATCGGAGATAAATAATAAATGAAAGTGGTATTTGAGTTCTCAAATCATCGCTTGGGTCAGGAGCCTTTCTTTCAGTGAACTCTGAAAGACGAGCAACACCATCTTGGATGCTAAAGGTTAGCATTCGGGATGGGCACCATACAGTGGCTTGCCGGAGAAGGAAGTTTATAAACATCTAGACGACATGCCACTGAGAGGCTTTTCATAGCTTAAAAGTCTTTCCCTATCTCTCTAGGGCATGGCTAGAAAATAGGGAAAATACACAGAGAAAAAGTTATCATTCTCACTGGCCATGTGTCAGTTGCTACGCTGTTTTTTTGTATTGATGTTTTTTTTCTCTCCATGTCCTATTTATCATGAAAGCCTCTATGAGAAAATGAACTAAATATCATTTTAGCTGCTCAAATGGTTTTAGACTGGGTTGATCTGAAAAAACTGAAGGCAGGCAAATTTCAGAGTGCGAGGAGAAATTCCATTTATTTGTTCAGAAACATGTCAACAACAGGTCATATTTCCAATCAATTCATCCCCATAAGAGACAGCTTGGCAGTGACGCTTTAAGCTGTTTTAGAAACGGCAAAAACAAAATCACATGCATCACTTCATATCACCACATCCTCTGCCAACTGATAAACTGAGACTACCTTTCAGAGCAGGCCTGGACACTCATTGAACCTTCGGCCTGCGATGCCCTTGGACACTCCTGATGTAGTGCGACCATCCATCTATTCATTAGAGGCCATAGAGCTCTGTTATTTTTGGAAATGCTCATTAGCTGAGGTCAACTAATTATTTGTACACTTAATTAAGGTCACAGCCCCCGTCACTGTGCCCATGGAGCTTTAAACGTGATTGGGTTAAACACTCTTGTTCGACCCATTTCATCATTTGTCTTTGGGGTGTAGTGGACACACAGAATTAGCTCCCTGGCAGGCCATCAATGGCCTGTCAATCCAGTCCTTACGCCCATTCATCTGCAAGGATCTACAGAGCCAGGGGAAAAAAAAGAAGAAAAAAAACCCTGAGCAATGAATTTAGAGAAATGTGCAAACAGGAGGAGTCCACAAGAATGAGTTTTCATCAGGGGGCATAATCTGGTGAATATATTCTAACGCACACAAAAGGACTTCAGTTTGTAAGATGAGATCACGTATTTCTCCAGTATACATGGCATATATGGACATCAGCATCTACGCTGCACATGGCTTTGATTTGGTTCGCTTTCATTGACTATTTCTAGCCTAAAAAGAACAATATATATCTCTCTTAAAAGAGTCTCCTCCTAAAAAATTAAGTTTCAGTGAAACCGCAACTGGGTTGGCACAGATCTGGACTATCCCACACTGCTGAAAGATTCACTTCAGCCCACCTTCTTTATCCTTCTTTTCTTCCTCCTCTGGCGTTTTTCAGAGCAGTACTTTCCATTGACCCAAATTGCATTACTGCCAGAACCTCCCCAAATTGCATCAAAAACCCAGTTTATATTCCCACAGATGTCTAACAAGCAGCGGATATGGTGTGGGATTATGGACAGGGGAAAATCAATGGGCTGCTGTCTCTGAGGCTTCAATATAGATCATGAATCACGGCGAGGAAGTAGCCCATGATGGCGGAGGCTGGCAGTACCGGGTAGGAAGTGTGCAGAGCGTGTAACTTTAATGGACTATTGTCTTTGGCCGGGGCAAACAGACAGTCATTACTGTCTACTGTGTTTTGCATAATGACAGCAATGCTGGGGCCCAAGCCCTCAATGATAGGGTGCAAAACTGGACAAGTTAGAAAAAAAAAACAGAAACACAACAGTCGATGGTGTCTATTCCTGCGTATCCGTGCTCCCATCAAGGTGTTTATGAGGTTTACAAGGACGCGCGTGCAATTCAATAGTGTTTGGGATCAATGTTTCACTCGAGAGAGGCACCTGGCCCACAAACACAAACGCTAAACTGGGAGGAATCTCGATCCGAAGGCTGAGCATCACAGCTTGCACCCGATCTATAAAGTCAATGGGTCTCCTTTACATAACACACCATATCAGAGTTCCCTCATCTGGTTTCCGTTAACACTGTCAAGTGTCAACGTCCCAAAGTGCCATCTATCATGTGTGGGACGAGGCAGCAGGGTTTCTCCGACACTACGCAAACCAAACATGACATCTTCCTAAGTCCGAACACTACGGGAACAGCCCACAGCTCCATGCCCCCTGACTCGTTATCCAAAAGATTGGTATTGAATACCTGTCAAAGGTTACATTGCCAGGGGTCGCCCTTGTGCCAGGGGGAGGGTGGGAATGAGGTCACTCTGCCAAACGACCATGAAATAAAAATAAAACACGCGAGAAGACGGTGCCTTCTCCTTTTAACATGTGGTAAAGAAATACAGAACAGTAAAGCTTCTTCTCTTCCGTTAAATAGACATTAAGCACTTTCATTCTGGGCAAGACGTTGAAGTTCGTTGAAGACGTTGAGCTCTACATCTATAGGTGGAAAAGTCTTTTTCTTTACAATATCCTTTCAGACCGAGAACAATGTCACTTGAAACCTGGCTTAAAATTTGAATGCATTTCATTTATAAAAGACGTGATTACATCATGGAGATAGAGATTGAAAGACACTTAACTGAAAAAGACCTCTAGGTAATTGGAAAGAAGCCGGTTTTGTCCTTTGTTCTATTGCTTTTAATGCCCGGAAATTATGTATTGATAACGCCTGTATTAATGTACCTATTTCTCCCTCTCTCTCTCTCTCTCTCACTATGTCTCTTTCTGTTTCTCTCTCTCTCTCTCTCTCCAAAGGACAAAGTATTGTGAAGGTCATCTGGTTGGAAGGACACTGGAAGTGATTAATCTGTCAATCTGCATCAAAACCTCCTTCCGCCAGCCCTCCCTCTCCCCTCATTCCCCAACACGGAGAAATGACAGGCTCCCCATTGAACCCTAAATGCACTGAGACCAATTCTGATTCTGTGCTGTGCAGCCATAATGTGATGACGAGCAGAGAGGCGGCACATGAAAATGACTTGTTGGAGCCTATTTTACATCTGGGCAACACTCCCAGGGCACTGCTCCTCCACTCACAGACACACACACTCACACACACACACACACACACACACACACACACACACACAGACAGACACGCACGCTGCAGGTAGCAGGGCCATTCTGACGACACATGCACTGATTACAGGCTATTTGGGGACCCTGATGCACACACCACCGCACGTCATCTTGTTTTTAAAGCGGTCACCCTGTCACGCAACTGGAAAGGATAAACACAGCCCTGTTGTTCACACAGTGAGTGAATCAACATGGCATTTGAGACCTGAATATGCAAGTCATACACATTAGTGAAGCAATACTGAGTGCAATTTCCTGCATATTCTAAAATGGCTGCAGAAAATCACAACAATGAGGACAACAACAAAAAAAATTACAACTAAAAGCCATTTTAACAACACATAAAATTAATATCCCATCAACAATAAAATAGATGCAGTCATTAACTAGATCCACACATGTCATTCACAAACGTGCCCATTGCACTGCAAACAGGTAATGTCAAATGTACCTTATAACAACGCACGACACCTTCATACTCGATTTGATCGCGTCGCCCTAAACAGACCTTGCGCAGAGCATCGCAACCACACACTGTTCCAGCCTGTGGCGGCAGCAGCAGCGCTGTCCATGTGGCATCAGTGCTGCCCCTAAGTGCAGGGGTACACCACCAGACTCAGCCTCACAGCCCATCTCTCCCCCCCCGGCAACCTACTGCTCCAGTGACAGCGACTCAGTGACAGGAAACTGGGGAGCTGGGCCATGGCGGTGTCTGACAGGCCTATATTTGTAGCTGACCTATCTTTGCTCGCCCTGCCTCTCCCCCTATCTATAGAAGAGCTCTGGCCCTCACTGGATGATGTTGGCATTGTGTTTTCACAGGTAATCTACTGTCTCTCCTCTCCACCACGCCTCCTGCCACGGACCAAGGAGAGGGGATGAGGGTTTGGTCAAAGGCAGGTTTGGTGTCAGTGGTCGGCATAGGTTTGCATCATCAATCCACACCACATTTTACCTACCATCCAAATTATGTTTGGGAGAAATGTATCCAGGGGTTAAACTGGGATTTGAGTCCAATGTAACCCCTGCATGTGTGTATCCATAGTTTTACTAGGGGTTGGCCATACTGAAGTAACAGCTGGGATAGGTTGAGTTAACAGGGAGCAACAACGCTTTTTTTTTTTTACGCTGGCCAGGCTTTCTAGGTCCTGTCACAATGCCTCTTTCTCGATCTGTCACCACTAATATACATAAAAACAGGGAGCTGCCATTTTGAAATAACTCTACAGAATACATGAGTTCTGAGGCTGCAAAATCATAGGTTGTCCTTATGCATTCTCAGACTTGCTATTGAGACTTTGAGAGGTGACTGGAAAATAGAGAACCTAGAGGGATCAATAATACTTTCATTGTGTCATCCGAACAGACAAATACTCCATGGCACAACAAACAAAAAATTACTAACAGCTTACATGAAAGAGAACTAAACAAGCTCAAACTGGACAGAGAGTGCCTCTTTGTTCTTTGTTACCCATGTCTTGCTGTTGCTTGTCGATTCCGAGAAATGGAGTCAAACTGGAATTTTTATTATTTTTCATCGCTATGAAGTGCCTGCTCCAGAATCAGTCACAAGGACTTTATTTTCCTTACTGCCACTCTTTCGTATAAAGGGCCTTGGGAACTCCCTGTCTTTGTGCCGGGCTTAATCACTGGAGAGATAACAAGTCCCACCCTCTAATCCAATGGACATTAATTGCAGATGACTAGTATACTTTAGTAAAACTTCAAATCTGTCCAAGACGGGGACAAATCCATTAGAATTTTATTAGACCTTAAAAGAGTTATGTGATTCCCTGGGATCCAATCCGCATCAATCAGCCATGTTAAATTGGATTCCTGAATAGGGAAATCCCTTGGGGAGCTCGATGTTATCTGGATCAGATGCAGTGAATTTTTTTTTTCTTTTCTTCTTCTGCTTCTCCGTCTTGCAGTGCTCTGAGCTCACCCAGGTTGTGTTCGCACAGTAGTGAACCAATAAAACCATAATAAGTATTGATTAACCCATTATCGTGTAGCATTCACTGTCTTAGGGCTGGGACTCAGCACCTACGGCTACTACCTACCGTTGGTGAGATGGTCTCGGACCAGTACACCACTCAGCTATGGGTGACTGTCTATGTGTGTGTGAGTGAGTGAGTGAGTGAATGAGTGAGAGTGAGAGAGAGAGAAAGAGAGAGAGAGAGTGTGTGTGTGTGTATGTGTGGGTATGTAGTGGGTGTTACTTCAAGACATCCACACCACCACCAGCTGATTCAGGGAAGCTTCTTCATGGTGGATGTGGAAACACTAGTAGATGCATCACTATGTGTGTGTGTGTGTGTGTTTGTATGTGTTTCTACCTGAAATGTCAGTTGATCCACTGTTGGCTTATTATCAGCAGATGCATTGGCTTTGGTGTCGGAGACTAGACTGCACTAGACTGTACGTGCACTGTCTATGTGCAGTTATACCCAAGGCTTTAACGCTATATTCAAGCAACTACAACCAAAGAACACCACTAAATACTACTTCACTAATACTACTTGCCTACTAAATGACACTTTAAATGCAACAGCCTTTATATTGTGCAGAAGGTAATATAAATGTATCAGATGCATTCATTATACAAACAATAGGCGAATGTTGTTGTGACTGCAGAAGAGATGGAATGGGTATTTATGTTATACGAAAGTTCTCCTCCCTTTGGAATAAGAATTCATTTCATCAACATGTTGTTTTGTTTATGACCAGAGGAATTAAAGAAAGGCCGTCCTTGTCTTAATCCTTCATTTGTCTGTGTGTCAGTGCGTGCTCAGTAAAATGGTGTTTACAAGCCTAGTATGCGCCACAGGCTCATTTGGTGGTGCCATGTCTGCTCCCTCAGTGGGCTGCAGCGAGCGGCTGAGCCAGATAAACAGAGATCAGGGAGACAAATGAAGCTTGATTACAAGGGACAAGGTCATGAGGCGAACGGACACAGGTCGAAGACGAGGCGTCAGAGTGAGCTATCTCTTCGCACTGCCGCAAATTACCATGCTTCACTGGCTCTGCTGTCCTTCTCATTCAGACGCTATTTGCTTAATCTGCGTCTCGGAAGCCAAGAATTAGGGCCTTTTTTCCTTACTTTCTTTTTTTCCTTTTTCTTTTTTTTGAGTAATGTCACACATGACTTCAGAAAAATTTGTCCAATGATGCATCAGCATGTTTTGAATATTTGCGGTCATTTCCTCAAAAAAAAAGAAATCTTCTGATTTAGTGATTTCCGATACATTGTCACGACAAATTACCATCACTTAACAAGATCCCCGAGAAGCAGGGCTGAAGATAGAGACAAGTATTAATTTAGGATTTTGCAGAAACTGACACTCCATCTTAGAAGCCTGAGGCTTCTTACTTATTACTTGAGATTCCCTCTTGATGGAAGAAATACTGTCTCCATAGCAATTACCTAAGTCTTTTATCAGTCATTTCAAAGACGGAAAATTAGAGCAATTGTGTCAGGCCAGTCATATGGGCAGAAATTGCACTCTTATTCAGTCCACTTATGCCTCTGACTTTGTTCCTTCATGATGGCTGCTATTGTTCACTCCTGTGCTTTTGAAAGCTTGATTGGACTGGTGCAGATGTACTGTACCCAAAAGGGACAGCTTTTGTTTCCTCTACCGTGGCTTTTTGTACTGCAGGCCCTAATTGAATATAAACTACCGCCATGCTTTTTGTTTACATGCCAGACAACCTTTAAAATGCATCACATCATGTTGTTTTTTTCTCTTGCAATAAACTAACAATAGGTTTTTTAAGTACTGTCTGTATGACTGAAATATCTGTTTTCATCAGGCTGAGGAAAAGAGATGTTATACTCACTATACCCACTACTTATTTAAAATTATGTTTGAAAGATTTGCTTTCTTATTAGCAGTGCTTATTCCTATTTCACCCTGTGCCAAAATACATGGCAGAGACTGTTCTACTAACTCAAAAAAACATATGTAAAGTGAACTTTGAAAAAGAAACCATGTCATCTGACAGAATATGGGTCACAATTGTTTGAAATGGATAACTCGTCTTCTTCGCACACATCATAAAGGAGAGTCAGTGGTGATTTTCTTGTTGGAAACCGTAAGTCTAACACGGCTTAAACGCTAGCTTGGGACCTGCCACGCTAATCTATTCCCAGTTCACTGCCCGTGCTCCCTTAGTCTATCTGTCTTAGCATATTGATTTCCAAGCTGTCTTATTGGTTCCTAACATAATTACACCAGGGGTAGGTCTCTCAGCACAGCTAATACATGTACATGCCATGATATCTAGGGAAGCTTATATTCATGTCATTTAGCCCCATGGATTGGGCTGGCGAAAGGGCTTCCTGCCTTCACTAAGTAGTGAATCTGAGGCTTTTTTAACTCCAAAGAGGGTATTAAGAGCTGTGGATAGATTCTCAAACCATCAATACTCATTAAATAAAACAATATATTACAATAAAAAAAGAAAATCAGACAGTCATTTCCAATCCACACTGCAGCATTTTGTTTTGTTTTTTTTTCTTGTTTTTTTTCTCTCTCTCTCTGTCTGTATTCTCTGTGTGAGCATTTGTTTTTCTGTGTGCAATTAAATTTTGCTTTGAGTTTCAACTAGAGCGATTGAAAGGCAGGAGAGTGATGCTTGTGTCTCAGCAGCTAATCTGAATAAGAGGCACTAAGGAGGCATTTACTGGGACAGACCGCAAATAGCTCCCCAGTGTCTATTCTCACAAAATTAGCAGTTTAACAATATGATCACTTAAAGTGCCAGCCTGATTGCCTCGCACACAATATGCACAGCTTGTCAACCGTAGGTCATGTTTCCCCCCACCCAGAAAAGGAGAGGGGGAAAACAGAGAGAAAAAAAGGGGAAAAAGGTCATAGCCTATTTATTTTTCTTCGCCTAATTGTTGTCAGTGTCTGACCTGAAACTCCAAGACAGTATTTTTCAAAGTCAACGCTGTAGATGGTCTTATCCATTTATCAATGTTTATCCCAAACCCGGCGGTGGTGGTGGTGGTGCCTGCGTAGGTCTGTTTGCACCTTAATTCGGGTGATTTTTGTTGTTAATGGAGCAGAGGTGTCTCGTATATTAGGGAAGCGCTCGATTACAGGGTCTGATAGAGACGGATCGGAGCGCAGCCATTGGTCACCCCGGGCAGGGGGATCCAAAAAAAAATACTCAAAGCCCCATAAATGAGCCAGCATTACAACATCAACAACGAGAAAACAATGGCACCACCACCAACACATAAACAAGTGCTATAAACTGTAATCCATTATATTTCAGATTTTCATTAATCATTCTGACACGGCTAAATAAATAATAGCAAAAAAATGTCTATCCACGATGTGCCACATTTTAGGAGCCATTACTGAAGTCAAAAGTTGAATAAAGCAACTACACATGTCATCAAGGCAGTGAGTGTCCTGTAAGCGCCGAAGGCACTTGAGTAGTTCTCTATAAAGCTTGACAGATGCAGAGAATGCTTGTTTAAACAATACTCACTGTGCGGTGCGTAAGAGTAAGATTACGACTAACAATCAGTAGTGTGTACCTAAGGTGGAGGCCAGACCAACTCAGCTCCGTGCAAACCACCCGTGGCTTCTGCCAACGCCCTTTAAGACAGCAGCCGTCGCTGGAGTATCATTTTTTTCCGCAGGACTAGTAAGTGTAAGTCTGTATTTTCTCCCCTGAGGGCTCCCTGGGTGAGACTGCCAGTGGTGCCGAGCACAACTCTGCCTGCCTGAATGGAATTTCTTTCTCTCACTCTTTTTTTTTTTTTTTCTTTCCTCTGGCCGAGCCTCTCTTGTGGACATTCCACTAGCTATCAGATCACACTTCAGCCCTGCATTCCTGCACCTTCTCACTGCTCGCTGCACCAAAGGATAAGCACAATAGCACCAGCGGCGAAGATTCCCTCCTCCACCGACCCACAGAATCGTGTGTATCAGGACCGTGACACTAGAAATCCACACACACACCAGACCAAGAACTATTGGTTGGTTTAAAATAGATGCAGAGGTGTATTTATTTGGAAGTGTTTTCAGGCAAAACTAAAGAAGAGAAGAGATGAAGGAACAAGCTGTGAAGCAGAAGTTAGAAAAAAAAATTCAAATGCTATGTATAGTCTCATCTTCAGATGAGGCCGTCTTTTTTTTAATAACTGCATTGCTGTCCTCTATTTAATCGATTTTCCTATACCTATTCCCTGTGATGGATTAATTTTTATGGGGCACAACACATTTTTGTAAATGACTTTCCCTTAAACCACCCCGCACTCTCTAAAAGCCTAGAGGAGAATAATGATTTTTTATAAGATTACTGTTCTTTAAGATGCATTAGGCAAACAACAGGAAATAACACTCGGTAGCCAAAGTAATGTGATCACGTCCCAATTATAACACTTATGTACAATAAGTGGGCTTCTGTGTGGCAGGGAGGCGAACACAAATCATCATTACGTTTCTCCTGCCATGTGGGACAGAAAAGCCTCAAATGCATAACGTGCTTATCCGCCATAAACAAAACGTGCCAATTGTCCCAAAACTGTCGGGCCGAATTTGCAAGGAACCGGCTAGGACGACACGACCACGTCAATCATCTTTTAAAAGGCACTGTGAAGGTTGAGGGGTTATCAGACCATCACCCCCCCCCCCCCCCCCATTCTCCTCATCACTCCCCCCCCCCCCCCCCACCCCACCTCTTATGCCCAGTGCACCTCGATCCCACCCCGCTCCGACCCCCCCTCCATTTTATCAGCTTCTCCTATTAGCTGTCTACTGTGCAATTTGCAAGTCCCATGACACACTGCATGCTTTTAGATAGTCTACTTGTCAATGCCACAACATAACCAAGGGCATCGGTGTGGAGGGGATTAGCAATTCCCAGACAGGTTTGAGGCTTCAGGCTCAAGTCTCCCAACCATGCAGCAAATATTGTTACAGAAGGCTCAGAGTAATTGCGCCATACGGCCATCATGCCACAAGGGCTGCAAAAAGGCTCGCAAGAACACAGTGTCGCCATAGCAATACAAACATCAAGTTCTGTTCCTCTTGCTTTTGCCATCCCCTCACCTGCATGCACGGCCGTGTGGATCCTTCCGGAACAGAAGGAGAAAGGGAGACCAAAGATAATGAAAGTAAACACATAGGGGCCCAATACCAGGCCCTCCCTTTCAAATGAACTTTTTGAAATGAAATGGCGGTGGGGGGTGGGGGAGGGAGAAAAATAAAATGTTGTTCAGAAAGAGCAGCCCTGCAGGGAGAGTGTCTGAGACACAAAGGCTGGAGGATGATTGAGAACATCAAACAGAAATGTCTTCACCCTGCTGGGTAAGCCTCTATGCTGGCCTGAATTAGAGATGTTCATTGGTGTCAAAGAACTTCCACATCACGCTTTAATGATATTCAAGTATCTTTCCTCTTATGCATTAGCCATTCATATATAACTCTGCATCCAACTTATACAAACACTGAGGACTTCTGCGTTATTTCTCTCTTTGTGGTTTTAACAAGGTTCCAGGGGACTTCTTTTTTTTCCAGAAGTGGTGCTCGTGTATGGTATGCATTTGACATCAAAGGGGGTTAGATTCCTATCCGGCATTTTGACCAAAGGTCAAACTGAGTCGGATCATGGAGTGCCAGGCATTTGGACAACAGCAAGGTAAAGGTTGCTAGGTTCGACACGGGTTGTGGAAATCAACACATCTAACGTCTTCTCTAGGCTTCTAAGTGGCTGATTCTTCGGTGATGACCTGTGTGTGCACTCCCCTGATGTGTACGGGTGGTTAAAGCAAGCAGGAAGAATCAAAATGAGTGAATATGTGAAGAAGAAAAAAATAAATATATATATATATATATGAATACAGATCAATAAAACATGTCAAAAGGGATTGTAAGCCTCCAAGCAGAAAGTATTTCTCATACCCTGAAATGAATTTCTTTTACCAAAATCCAGAAAACATGCAAACAAAACCTAATGAATAAAAACTACCGGTATGTAACAAAAGAGCTAGACAGTGGACAGTAAACTTCGTATATGTTAAATATTACATTAAGGGCAGTTTGACCACAACCAAGTAATCTGAGGCGAAGCATTACGTATTAATGCTGTCTTTGTCATCTATTTTAAAATATGTTATTGTGGTTTTGCCCTTCTTGTTGTATACATGTTCCTTGCTGTAGCTTTATCTTAAGTAGCTTTTGGTTTTGTATTCAGTTATCCAGTTGGGCTATGTTTTAGGCTCACTCGCTCTCTCTCTCTCTCTCTCTCTCTCTCTCTCTCTCTCTTGCTCTCTCTCTCTCTCGCTCGCTCTCTCTCTCCATCTCTCTCTCTCTCATCTCTATCTCTCTCTCTCGCTCACTCGCTCTCTCTCTCTCTCCATCTCTCTTTCTCTCTCTCTCTGGGTTTCGCGTAGTGTGTGAAGAGAAAAGACTGTGAGGACAGTGATGAGGCTACTAGCTTGATATGTGAGCAGCTAAATCGAATTCAGCTCTCCGACATTAACGTTTTCTCACTGATTTACTCTACTCCATCAGAGACCAGTTCAGTTATCAGAGCTCTCACACACAAGCTCATGTACTGGTCACACTGAAGGACTGCGATGTCCCAACTAGGATGAAGGATCCGGAAAGAAAGAGCCTACCCATGATACATATTCACAGCAACGTCTCAGAAAGTGACAGACGCAATATGTTTTTTGCTTACTCATTAATCTTTTAAAGGCAGCACAAATGCAATGCTCCAGTTGCTGGAAGGCCCATTGGGTGATGGGATGGAGAGTAATCTGTGTTGAAGTGGCTCAGAGATGGCTATGTGTGTGTATGTATTTGTAAGTGTGTGTGTGTGTATATATGTGTGTGTGTGTGTGTGTGTGTGTGTGTGTGTGTGTGTGTGTGTGTGTGGGTGTGTGTGTGTAGGTATATGTGTGTGTGTGTGTGTGTGTATAGCTCGCTGTAATTAAGAGATATGTTGAGGGCCCATATGGCTACTGGTTCTGGTTCTGGGCCAATCCCTGGGCCAGATCCGCTCTGGTGCAAGCTGCCATATGCAGAGTGTCCTGGGACGGCCCGTAAGACAACGGCAAGACTACCTAAGAGATGTAAGTCAGAACACAGCAGAGCAGGAGACTGACATTTGTTTCTGACAGTGTTATGAGTAAACTACGGCATGCTCCATATTTATCTGCGTCCTAGCATGGCGCAGGGCAACCATTGGTATGCCTCCTGACTAAACAGTTCTCTGCTTCATGTTAGTGTTACTGTTAGATTCTTTTTTTGTTCTTTCAGCACTTTTGCTCTGTTCGTGGGTAAGCTTGTGATATTCCTGAGTGTTTCTTATCCCCCACAGTGAGTCGTACTTCAAAAAAGCCTTCAGAAAAAAACAACAACCAATAAAGGTTCTTTGATTCAGGGGTGACTGCAGTGTCAGCATCTCCTTGATGAGCACAAAATCCTGTCATGTAAATTTAGTAAAACATCAAATTACAAAAGGCAGACAATGTTGTCTCCGTCCTCATGCCAAAAACAAAGAACAAGAAAAAACAACACAGCAAGGATGACAAAGCAGCACATCAGTGGTGTCCTAAAATATGAATTTGTAATTGCTGAATAATAAGTATTACTAATGTTAGCCTTCAAATGAATGTAAAACAGAAGGTTTCTTAGTCTTGTTCTCAAAGAGAATTTGTGGTTGACTTTGACCATAACGATCAGAATCACCAGGGGTACATGAGTGCATGAAATGACACCTATGTGGAGAATGTCTACTATGTCTACTGACCAATGCCGCCCTGAGATAAAGCCCCAGTGAAGGTGAACCTCATCAAAACACAGTAAGGGAACACCAAGCAGGCAAAGCCAGACTTAGGGCCAAACCTCTGTTCACCAGCAGCTGAGTCTGCTATGGATTTGGACCGCATCGGTTACAGATTTGGCTACTATGTGTGCTGTGACGCCAATTAGACCCGTCTGTTGTCGACAGTCCACTGTACACCCACCTACTGCAATAAATAAATAAATACATTAATAAATAAATAAGCAAAAGCCAAGTCCACTGGCCTAGATCCCATCTGGACCAGAGGTCACAAGCTTGTATAATCAACCTGCCCTCTAACAATAGGACTGACTCTCATTTCAACACTTGCCTAATATTATTCAATACTCCCCTAATATTATTCACCAGAAATGCATGACTCCTGTATGACTCCTATTTCTAGCAGTGACAAACCGTTAATGACATTTCCATATTTTTTCTCCAGCGGACAGTGAGTTTGGGGGGACGTGAGCGTGAGACGTGATGAACAGGCTTGTGCTTCTTCCCTTCCAGGGCTCAAGGCCATTTATCAAGGACAAAAGGGCTCCAAACATGGCTGCCAGTAATGGATGGGGCACATCTTCCCCTTTTGTGACGATGTGAAGAAATTAATTAAAAAATAAAGAATAGGGGCTCCATTCCTCTCTGGCACATCATTCATTACAATTGTAATTGCTCTTCCCCTGTTGCAAGTTAATTCTTTAAACATGGTCTTACATCAAGATATTCTCATTCTCACAATCTATAATTCATTGTATACTTTGAGCCAAGCAGAGCTGTTAAATATTTAGTGAATCATTGCCCTAAACCTAATCATGCAGTAGTTCATGCAGGCATGTCTTTGCATGTGTTGAGCTTTTATTTAGAGGCATGTTGCATTTGGTAATTATTTATTTCCACTCCTTTTAACGCAAATTAACATCACACCCCCTGTCATAATGCACTAATTAGTACATATTGTTTGGTGTAACAAAGTGCACAGGGAGAGTATGTCGTGATCTGAGAGGCATTTAGTTGTAATGCATTTTTAAGTGAATCTAGTTAAACATTGATTAACCATTCTTGTTGCATATTTGTTTTTCCTCATCTGCTGACATGTTCTGCATCCATACAGATGCCCGTTGGTGCGTTTCTGCACACAACGCATGAACCTATTCCTGACGCGCAGCAGGAGGAGACACGACAGTGAGCGGCAGGAGACCATTCACTCCAAACAAGTGAAAGAAAAAAACACAAAAACACAAAACTCTTCATAACAAAATGTAAACTTTGTTTGAATTGCCAAATGATGTTAAGGCTTGGCCTGGGTGGATGTCTGTAAACAAATTGTATTTCAAAACAACAGGGTGATCCCCCCTCCCCCTCCCCCTCCCCCCCTCCCTCGGTGCCCCCCCCCCCCCCCCCCATGAAACAAAAAGCCCTCTCTGCCTGGTGCTGCTGAGTGGGAGTCTATAATGTGGGGCTTTTAGATGAAGCTAAAGCGCTAAAGACACACACACACACACACACACACACACACACACAAACACGCACGCACACACACACACAGACCCCAAACAGCCTGCACCTTCATATTCATTGGCGCCTCACCTTGGGTCTTTTTTGTCCCTAAACCACAATAGTCATGATGTGTTACAGCTTTGGTGGGGTGGGTTGGGGGTGCTGCCTCAACAAAGAATAATATCTGATCACACAGAAACCACCAAAAGACTCATTCGCCTTTCAACAAACAGGAAATACTGCGACGAAAGTACACAGCTTCATTCTAAACACCCCATTTGAATGATTCATTCGGAGACACTTTCCAGTTGATGCATAATTCATTGCACTCCCGTCAACTCTCTCTCTGCTGTCAGGTAACAAACAATGAGTTTTTGATGTGAATAATTTAATGTCTCCAACGTTGTGCTAACATTATCCACCGAGCACACAGCTTTTCATTAAAACGCTTAATTTCCCAGTAGAATGCTCCCAACATAAGACAGACAGACACACACACACGCAAGCACACACACACACACACACACACACATCTCCATGTACTAAGGAGGAAAGAACTCCTGCATTCTGACGCAATATCCCGAAGTAAGGCAGGCAATAGCAGTGTCTCTACAATTATTCCATTGTCTTACATGTGTGATTGTGAGCAGCACACACCCCCAGCGCTGCTCTGCCTAAGCTGATGGCTTCCTGCTGTCTACCCATGGTATCCCCATGGTCCCGAAGCGTTCAAGGGCAGGATCTTGACACCCAGTGGCGTGATTGCAGCGATAACAAACTACCCCTGGTGTGGATAATACTATCCCTGAGTCTCCCCACCTCTTCCCTGTCCCCTTCACTCCCATCATGCACTGCATATGTTGTTGTGTCCAAATGCGAAGCAATTAATGGATTGAAGTCCTATACCCCCAGTAATGGTGGTCTATTCTTTTCCGCGGCTATCTCGGAGCCCAATCTCCATTCAGAGCACACAGAGGAATATTATCTTCTTCACGGCGGAGGCTGAGGCCATCCATACCGTTCATTCTATCAGCGCACAAAGAGCCACCAAAATGGAAATCAACCTGTCAGGAGACATTTTCTTTAGTTTCATTATAAAAGATTAAAAAGATGAAGGTTTCTGCCAGATCATTTGAGGTACGGCTCCCATAGAATGAAAATGTGCCATAAATCTAAGATGTGGAAATAGATGTTGGGGAGAGGTATTAATACTGTATTGTATAGATAATTGACGATTTCCAAGGAAGCCTCCAGAATGGTTCTCCCCTCTTTGATTCACTTTCATCACATAGAAAGTGAGCCCCTGATTGCGTGAAATCACCAGAAGTACCTTCAATTATTGGAGGCAGTCAGTGGTGGAAATGGTTTGGTGGAAACGAAAAAGACTGCTCTCTGAAATGGTGAATGGAAGGCCCAACTGGGCGAGTCGAGATCTTCATACGGTTGAATAATGCTCATTATTTTGTAAGTACTACTGTGAAACCTATAGCTTGTGCTGTAAAATAAGGGATTTGGCCTTAACCTGCACCTCAAACATGCAAGCAGTTCATCAGAAAATGCATAAGTAGACACAAGCATGCATGCATGTACACACACATCTACACACACACACACGCGCGCGCGAACACGGACACACATATACACACACACACACACAATGGCTTCCTCAATGACCAGTGGATTTACTGGACTTTATCCTACCAAAACATACGAACAGATTTTTCACCAAGCACCAAGATCTTGCTGTCTGTTTGTGTTTACCAGATCACGGGCAGAATAGTGCCCATTTCTGGTTCATGTTAACCAGGGGCTTAGAGCAAAGAACACACAAGCATATATATATATATATAAGAATGTGCCTGAACATTGAACAGAGAAGAATGGACAACAAAACAAATTTTGAAAAGCCAGCCAATAGTCTCTGTGAACATGAGATGTTCTTCATGGCCACAGAGGGGATCATCTTTCCATCAGAGTAATGAGAAGATATATATTGCAAGATCCTTGCTGCTCTCTGTTCTGGTTCCAGGCTAATTTCAGATGTAAATCCTAAAACACATCTATGGTAATACACTATCCTTCATGATAGGTGGGTAAAAAAAAGAGAGAGAGAACCTCGGTTTTATTTCCCCTGTTGGACCTCGAGTATTTTCTCGTCTTTGTTTTAATTAAAGCCTAGTCCACTGAGGGGAAGTCACATTACGGCCGAGGGGAATTTTTGTAATTATTTTACCAGTCAAGATTGAATCTGGATGATTGCTGTGCCTGGGCCTCAGACACCATAAAGGCAGCTATATTTACTTGGGCTCACGATGGTGAGTGATTATTGTTTGCCCATGAAATAAAAAAAAGAAGTCGTCGAGACTAAACCATGCAATACAGGCTCTAATGAAGGGAGTCATGGAATGGAGATCGGTCTTTGGACAAAATGCCTGTTTGATCTTTGCCGGCGCCCCTCGTACTTGGACACTGCATATTCCACCGTACATCACTGAGGATAAACCTCTCAAAGGCTCAGTGTCTTGGCTTGATTTACTGCATATAATATTACCAGCTCTTTGGCTGTCATTAATGTGTTTATCGCATCTATGTGAAGACATGAGGGTGTGTTATGAGTGAGTAAATGTATGTGTGTGTGTGGAGATTGGAGACTGGAGTTCAGGCCTTACATTCCTTTGCTCAGCATGTCCCAAGGGTGACTACAGAGAATAAATATGCCTGAGTATCCATCGTATACTCATCAAGCTAATGTATGCGGTTTAATTGAGCATCATACGCAAATTTGAGTTATGGAATGCATCTAACACCAGTGTAAGCGGGTTTTAAAACCAGATAGGTCTCAGAAGTATAAAATATGTATAATTTCTTCTCTACTTTGTGCAGAAAAAAACATCGTTCTTTGGATGATAAAATTACAATTCCACCATAAGAGAAGAGAGGCGCGTCTGTCATCGCGTCTGTCGTGTTGTTATTTCTAAAGAAATGTGGAAAAAAGAGCAATTTTCACTCTAAGGGAATTGCATTTCTTTTATAGTGTAATCCACCAGATGGATGTTTCCTCCAAACCTCCACGAGAAATACAAGCTTTGTGAAAAGAAAAAGGAGAGAAATGGCTGACTTCAGTTTTAAAGTATTCCAGCTCAACAACCACCCAACCCCCCCAACAGGCTCTTCCCCAGCACCATGAGGGGAAATGGCCCATGGTACGGCTTCGTTTAATTGGTTTATTGTCTTGAGGTGCCGGTGACAAGAGAGGCCGTCGGAGGCAGGCTTTCATCAGAGGTTATTCTGTGAAATAACTAATTTCAGCTCCGCGCTCCCAGCACAGACTCGCCGGCTCGACCCGCTCCTCGCGCCGCAGAGGAAGAGGAAGAGGAGGAATCTCCAGAGGGTTCATTAAGAGACTGGCATCCCGGCTTTCCAAGTCAACAACTAAACACGGAGCTAACCTTTACCGCCGGCACACCTCGTGACTCCGCCGGAGCTGACACACATTTCTATGTCCTGCACATAATGCAGCTTGCTACAAACGATGTCTGGGAGAAGCACAGGCAAGGCAAGGCAGGCCTTGATTCATTAGACCGCCGTGGGCTAATTCAGTGGGGAGGAATCACATTAGACAGTTCAAAGAGGCAGACGCAGGCAGGCAGCACGTCCTCGCTCACTCTCTCGCCAATACGTTACACTTCGCTCGCGCAAAATATTTTGGATGTCAGTTATGCTGATGGGAAGAACATCATTGCTTGTTTGCCCTCCTGGAAATGAAAATCGTTTCTTTCTCTTTTTTTTTGGCGGGAGCTGTAAATGCGTGTTTATAACAAAGCTGTTCACACTTAAGAACCCAGGGGACTTTGCACTGAAGTATCCAAACACAGTTTTATATGAAACTTATTAGATGCATATACTTAAAACGTGGCTAGAGATTTGGGGGAAGTAGATCAATGAAGGGATAAATAAAGTTCTAAACAAATTCTGTCGTGGCGACGGACAGAATGCATAATTCCGGAACGGTCATCGGATATAACAACTACTAAATGTTAATGTAATGGTGTTCACGACTAGCCAGAGTTCATGCAAATCATACAAAAAAAGAAAAAACATGTTTGTATAAAACATTTCCGAATCCATTCGCCCCCACCGATTGTGGGAGGCTAAGGGTTCTGGCCTCTCTCACTACAGCAGCAGCTCAGTGGGGATGAGGGGGCCCAACAACAGCCACATATGTTTCAAATTTAACTCCAGGGCTGTGGTTGTGCGGTCCATAAAGAACAGCGCTAATTTGCACGCCTTGGTCAACTGGATTTTCCATAGGTGAAGGACCTCAAGAAAGACAGAAAAAAGAAAGAAAGACAGAAAGAAAGAAACAAAGCAGAGGCCAGGCATAATTATTAATTCATTATTAACAACCAGCATTATTTATAAGACTAGGGAGAACAGTGCTCTGGGTGCTTGGCTCTCTCCCGGCCCAATGAGGTCCCAGTCTTGATGAGAGGAAGCCCCAGGCACTCCACTATACCCCCCTGACACACACACACACACACACACACTCCACTATACCCCCCTAGCACACACACACACTCCACTATACCACCCTCACACACATACGTGGAAACACACACAAACCATCTCCCCTCACTGGACCAGAAACAAGGCAATCTCCCCTGGGCTCCCCTCCACAACCGCACTCCACACACACACCACCACCACCACCACAAACCAAACACACACACCACCACCACCACGAACACACACACACTGTCACTCTTCTGCGGCCTCCTCCACCTGACCGGGCCCATTCCGCAGTAACCCGCCATCCATTGGGCTCCTGTGCTCATAAGTGACCAAATCCCTGTCTTCTGCGCCGGCCCGAGCTCAGGCATTATTTATACTTCAGCCACGGCCCCGGCGCCGTGTAGCCGTGGCGCTCGGGCTTAAGCAGGGAGCAAAGGAACTTGTTGCGAGACGCCGGGCAGCCCAGGGCGAAAGGTTGGCCCCGTCCTCGTGTGAAGTAGGGCGACTTGCAGAGGCACGCTGTGATCCTGCTGTATTGATTTTCAGAGCGCTTTCAAAGTAAAAATCAAGCTTGCTCGGGAATAAAAAAGAAGAAGAAGAAGAAAGAGGAGGAGGAAAAGGGACGAAGAATATATACAGATCTTCTGACATGTAAGAGAAGAAAGAGCAACATTATGCCTTTTCATTTCATGATGTTATTTGAAATGCAAATGATTTTAATGTTCTGGGGGATACCACACAACAGTCAAAGGTTAGGAAAAACATTTCATAGAGAAGGGCTGCTCTGGTCTATATACCTGTATTCTTTTACACGAGTGGGTTGGCAACAACCAGAATTATATGAAATTGCCAGAGTGGCTGTATGGGTGCTGGGAGAAATTGTTGGTTGTGAGTGGATATTATGACTTCACTGCCAGGATGCATATAATGTGACTTATAGCATCAGACAGATGATAGAAAAGCTTTGGAATATGCCCGAGATGTGATATTTATATATTTGCTTAAAGCTCAATTTAACTGTGGCAAGTACTATAATGGCTGCTCCTTTTTGTTCTGGATGTGCCAAATCAATAATTGTTGAGAGCACAAATGATTCTATTATCTTGTGGGGGAAACTAAAAGGGTGTGAAAATGGCTGAAATTGATATGTAAGACTGGTCTACTTGTTACAAATGTGAGATAAGATTATCACCAAAAGCCATCACACACACAGAGAGAGATAGAGATAGAGAGAGAGAGAGAGAGAGAGAGAGAGATGATAGTTGGAGAGTTTCCCAAAAAATCTCCGGTCTATGCCCAACACCAGAGTGATAGTCTTGGCTGAAGTGAAATCTCTGAGAGAGAGCGAGAGAGAGAGAGAGGGTGAGTGAGAGAGAGAGAGAGAGAGAGAGAGAGAGAGAGTACAGCGGGCGTTGTGCTGGACAAACGTTCACCCTCTCAGGTTGACAAGAAGCCTCTCCAGCCATAACAGTTGATGTAAGGCCTTCTTCTGTTAAACAAGGGACATAGCCCTCCTGTAAGCTTGGCAGCATTATCTGATCCAGGAAGTGGAAAGGGAAAGAGAGAGATAGAGAGAGGGACAGAGAGAGAGAGAGTAAGACAAGCCTAACAAATCACAGCAGTCTCCATAAAACCTCAATGCAGCATGCAACTCAACAGACATTTTGTGTGTGTGTGTGTGTGTGTGTGTGTGGGGGGGGGGGGTTACCTGAAAGAAAAAAGTGACATCCAGAACACAAACACACAGCTAAGATATTTGTACTTCTTGGAGAAAACACTGGGAGGATGGACGTCACCAGGCTGTGGAATTTTATCATTCACTATTCCTTATAAGTCTTTACACAGAAATAAGTTTTAATATGTTCTAGACCAGTGGTTCCCAAACTTTTTACAGTACCCCTTCAGACATTCAATCTCCAGCTACGTACCCCCACCCCCCGTTGAAAAAAAAAAAAGTTTTCCTTTTCACCTTTTAGGTGAATTCCGTTTTTTTTTTTTTCGTTTTCGTTTTGGCTCATTTTGTTCACCATGAGGTAGATTGATGGCTTAAAATGAGTGAATAATATGTGCCACAAGTGACCCAAACCTTCTAAGGTTGTTGTTTGCCAGCCATCAACAGAACAGAAGACTAAAAAAACATTATTTGCAGGCGATTGGGAAGATGAGCGAATTAATTTTACAGGCTGTTGGCCGTTTCTCCCCTGAACCACTTCGCGTACCCCCCCAGTTTGGGAACCGAGGTTCTAGACACCCAAGGACTTTCTGACTAAAGACCTAAACACCTCTCCTCCACTATCACCCTGAGCACCAGCGTGCCACAAGGCTGTGTGCTGAGCCCTCTTCTGTACTGTTCACCTATG
The DNA here is from genome assembly GCF_900700415.2 of Clupea harengus. Classification (NCBI taxonomy): domain Eukaryota; kingdom Metazoa; phylum Chordata; class Actinopteri; order Clupeiformes; family Clupeidae; genus Clupea; species Clupea harengus. The sequence continues at coordinate 6,539,416 of NC_045168.1, forward strand.
ACTACCTTCCTGTTCAATTATGACAGCACAGTGGTAGGTCTGATCAGAGGTGAAGATGACAGCCTACAGGGATGAGTTTTAGCACCTGGTGTGCCATCAAAAACCTGTTGCTGAACACTCAGATGACCAAGGAGATCATTGTGGACTTCAGGCGGGCTAGAGATGAGGAGTTCTAGTACAGTGCGTGTCAAGCTTCAAGTTCCTTGGCAACCACATCTCTGATGATCTCACCTGGTCCCTGAGCTCCTCCAAGGTGCAACAACAGCGCCTTTACTTCCTACAGAGCCTTAAGGAAGCTCGGCTGTGGACTTCTACCGCTGTGCCACTTGAGAGCATACTCACCAACTGCATCTCTGGCACCCAGTTGACCAAAACATTTATCACATTGCTGGGGCAGGGCGCAAATACCTCATCAAGGATGCCCCCCTTTGCTCCTACACCAGCAGGCTCAGGAAGAGCTTCTTCCCTGAGCCTATGACTCTATAACTCCACACCACCACTCTAATAACGTCATTGCACTCACTACACTGTTTAAAGTACTTTAAATAGCAAACGTGTTATTGGGACTATTCACTGTACACACTGTATACATAACCAACTGAACATATGTTGTTCATACTTTACATACCTACCCACATTTGTACCTTGTATTCTCTAACGCTGCCCACTTACCCACTGTATAAACGTTTTAATAATATGTACATGCATATTATTTGTATATTGTAACTCTCCACTGTCCTGGAGACATTCTCATGTTACTGAGGCTGTCGACACGAAGAGACAGAGCAGACTCTACTTTTTTGAGAAAGCTTAGGTCCTTCAATGTGTGCAGCAAGATGTTTCATATCTTCTACCAGTCTGTTGTGGCAAGGGGAATTTTCTTTGCAGGCATCTGTTGGGGCAACAGCATCAGAACCAGCACCAGCAACTCTAATAAAACTGTAATCTATCTATACCCAACCACTGCACATATTGTAAGATATAACATCACGTATGCTCTAGCACTTACTTGCAATAGTCCTGCACTTAACTGTAAATAATACTATATTTCTGCACTTCTGGTTAGACGCTAACTGCATATCATTGTTGTTGTACCCAAACTCTGCACAATCACTGAACCACAATGACACATGTCTCAAAATGAAAGCATTATATGCCTGCACAACAGAAATTATATGCCTGCACAAATTTCATGAGCATTTCTATTCCCCCTCAGAACTACAGATTCCTAACTGCTCTCTGATATTCACCAATATTTAAAAAAATATCATAATTTAATTTACTTGACTACAACCTACTCATAACCTTGAGATGTACTTCAGCATAAGCACAATAAGCCTTTGGTTGAAGGCTTTTCATTGGACCTTACGGGTATTTGGTGCTCAGTATGAGTGTGAAGTCATTATTATATAAGGGTCCTTCGGTCGCATTTCAAAGTTTGTTATGGTTAAGTAGACATCTTAAGTAAGTGCAGTACAGTGCATTTTCCCCACTGTGCTCCCCCTCTGTTACAAGGACGCCTCTATGGGAGATATGCACAGAAAAAAAGGCAACTCTGAAACCTCTTGCTTTGTGTGGTGACCAAGGTCAGAGCCAGCAAAAGGAAAATGTAAATCGGGTGAGGCGTTAAGTGCGCTACGACTTTGCATTCATTCATTAACATCTCAAACACACATACATACATACATACATACATACATACATACATACATACATACATACATACATACATACATACAAGTGCCTAACCAAACCTAACCTGGTGGGAAGGGGAGCTCAATAGGCCCCTGAAGTGCGTGGGTGCAAGGGCAGTATGTGTAACATTCAGGCAAGCCATACAGAAAAACATCTGAATGTTCAGAGCCCAGAGCATTCATATTCCTTTCTTAGACGCAAACTGCTGAATAGGTGTATCAACGATGTGTTTACGTAACAGTGCCATCTTGACCCAACGCCATCTTTTTATATTCTCTGACAGGAGCAGATTACAGAACTGATTCAGGTTGGACCTGACCTGGCACAGATGCTTCTGAGGTGTCCCACAATGATGACACACTCATTGAGACTCCATTCGAGAGGGAAAGGGAGAATAAATAACTGAACAGGGATATTATAGTTAGTGAAAACTAAGATTAAAACTAAAAACCATCAGCAAACAAAGTAATTTCAAATAAAAACTAGAAATACAACTATTTATGCACTTGTAAAACTAAACTGAAATCAAATACCAAACCAAACCAAAAATACAAACTATAATAACTGAAAATCATAATCACTTTTAGTTTATTAATCTTTCAATCTGTGTGACTTATAGAACAGCAAATGTACACAATACAGTATGTGTACAAAGCAAACATGTTGGCGATATCATATTGCTCTACCGTGCAAGCTACAGAAACAGTTGAGCACAAACAAGGATCATATTTAATTCAATGCAAAAGTCTACTTACAGTGCTCAGAGCAACATTCAGCTTTAGCCTTTACTCTCCATCCTGCGGTTCAGATCACACATAGCACACGGCTTTTCACGTGTTAAGGAATTCAACAATTTCACCCATAAACTTTCAGTGGAAAACTTTCAAAATTAGCTCAATGAGAAGGAGCCAATAATAATTCATTTTTCTCTCTTTCTCCCTCTCTCTCATAATTATATGCTTATAATATATATATATATTATTATAATTATATGCTTATAATATATATAAAGTTAACAAGCAATTAGAATTACATTAGTTAAGTAGTTTATATTGCATTAGTTTGTGTTGGTTAAACTAAGAGGCCTGTCCAACCTGTTCCTGGTTCACTTGAGTAAATGTTCTCATGGCAGGAAAGGGAGGGCTGAGGGCTGGTTACAAAGGAGCAATAAAAAGATGTTCCAAAATACTTCATCACCCGAATTCCCTCACCTCTTCTTGAAACACTGGGGCTTGTGGTCGCAGGAAATTAAATCCTCCTGAAATGTGTACAACAGAGAGAGACGTGCCCACTAGAAACAGGATAATTACCGTCTTCATTGAGACAAACAGAACGCCGCTGAGGACGGCCGAGCACAGGCTCAACAGCTCTGGAAACGACAGATACATTAAAGTCAAAAGTCCTCACCATAATTACAGTACATTGGGAGCGCGAGCATTTCTTTTTCCATTCTATTATTGAACTCAAACGTAATGGTAGGAGGTGCAAATAACTGGTTTGAGAAGCAGAGGGGCCCTCCGTCTATGCAAAGTTCAAAATTATATTGGGCTGTCTTCGCTGCCAGGACTAGTTCAGACTGATTAGGTTGCCTTCCCGTCACTGTGATTGTAGCCTACATTTCTGCACAATCAACAAACCATAATGAAGACTTTCGTTAAACAGCAAGTCCTTTGGTTCATTTTGAGGTGAATCATAGAAATGCCAGAATGATTTATGAATTAAACATATTTTGGTCAAATTTTTTTTTATTTTCAGCAACATTCAATGGTTTACTGCGGCTTTTTCTATTCATTACAAACTGCAATGCCATAATGAAAAATAGCCCTCTGCAGGATACAGAGAGATCTGCGCTATTCTGGAAACGGAGGAATTTACCACTGGCCTTGGTGAGTATTCCCATGTAGTGAATATGCTCAATGGCTCAGAGCTTTAACATCTGACTGAATAGTTGCATTATGTGAAAATGAATAGGGGAGCCACGGCACACCCTTGTTTTCCCTGTGAAAAGGCTCGGTCAGAGGACTATTGTCTTGGGTGAAAAGTATGTTCTAAAAAATCAATAATTTACTGACAGAACACATAAAGATCACCCATATGCTCCCCCGTAACCTCATTAGTCTAAATACCTCCAGGAAATGTGTGTTTTTAAATGAAAATAAAATTAAAATTAACAGCAAGTACGGCTCTTTTTGCGAACTTGCCTGCAGTGCTATAGATGCTGACGATAATTTCCAATGTGAGGCGAGGACCAAATTAGAACAGGGACCCTTGTGCTAACCTGGCTTCTCATCTCTCTAGGTTGTATAAAAGAGAGAGAGAGATACAGAGACAGAGAGAGGGAGAGGGAGAGAGGGAGAGAGAGGGGGGGAGAGAGGGAGAGGGGGGGGCGCAAGAGAAGAGAGAGAGAGAAATCATGCAACCTTTTCTTTGTGTCTTCTCCACTACCTGGGGGCTGGCTGTCCACAGTAGATGAGTACAAACAAAGGGCTTCCACTGAAGTGCAAACACATTTGAAAGATGGCTCTTTAATGGACAATGACATGGCACTGATAAGATTCCCCCTCCACACTGATCAACTGCAGGCGGATTCAACCAGTTTAGCACACCCTTAGTTAACAAATGATTTTTTCCCCTCTTTCTTTCTTTAAAAAAAAAAATAATAAGACACATACAGACAAGATTCTGTCTCCTCAAAAAGTGTTTCAAGAAAGTGGTGTGAAACAGGATGGATGGAGAGAGATGGCATTAAAGAAATACTACAAATATGAGCATTTGTAAATGCAATATTACATGGAAAACTAATTTCCATGCTAGATTTTACTGGGGACATTACATGTGCTACACTTGTACATAGGTTCATTATTAAATGAAGATCATATAACATGACATATGCCATGATAATACAATAGTGTAACGTAATTGTAATGTACACTTTTACAATTATTTTTCATAACCACTTTAATTTCTATCTGCAAACATTCTCCAGACACACAGTGGGTAAATCAATAAGATGTAAACTTTAAGAGACGGGAACAATAATCTTAATCACCAAAGCGACTGCTATTCCTGAGGCGGATTATTCACAAGAAATGTGATGTTCAAACTGAATGCACGCGTAGGACATGTCTGCATCAGGGCCAGAGGGGGATGATAGGAGCTGCACCTGATAATTGATGGGATGCTGAGGCTGGCTGGCTGCCATGGTGACCTCTCTCCTCTGTCCTTAACATGTCTGCAGTGACAGCATCTGTGACCTACTGCAGTGTGTGTGCTCTCCATCTCTCTTTCCCTCTTTCTCTCTCCCTCTCTATCTCTTACTATCTATCGTTCCCGCTTTTTCTCTCTACTTCTTTCTGTCTCTCTCTATCTCTTCCTCTCTAGCTTCCTTTCCATCTCCCTATGTTTCTCTCTCTCTCTCTCTCTCTCTCTCTCTCTCTCTCTCTCTCTCTCTCTCTTTGACTGCTGACATTCAGGTCCTGGGCACACATATGGTAATGCAAACGGACTCCTGCACTTCTCCTTCATCTTCCTGCTTTGAATGTGATTTAAAAAGCCTCGGACACTTGGCCGCCCCGTCACCACTGCCGTCTCCATCGCACAGCGCCCCTTGTGCTCACTAGGCCCTGGGTGGAAACGGCTGCCACTGCAGTAAAGTGGCTCTATTTGGGAAGAGTTTATAAGGCTAGGGAAGGGGCTAGCCATACACACACACACACACACACACACACAACCAACACCACTGCTGCAGCCACAACCCCGCTGCCTCCCCCCACACACATACACACACACACCACACACTCTCTGGTCAGGGTGTGCAGCGGGGACCATTCCAACCGGACCACTGCGCCTCCGAAATTGCCTTTGGGGTGGAGCAATTTCAATGTTCTAGATCATTAGGTCAAATAAGTCACGGCGAAAAAAATTCCAGTTAGCGGGGGGAGAATTTGTGGACATTTTGACAAACTGTACTGTATGCATGTTGCCCCCCCACCCCCTGCCCCAGAAGATGGAGCACGAGGAAGGACATGGGCTTGTGGGTTTTGGCTAAAACGGCTCTACCTTGAGAACGGAACTAATGACCATATTCCTCTTCCTCTCTCTCAAATGGCAGTTCTAGCATCCAAACAATTCAGGAGAGAGTCCACTGCATCCTGCATCCATCCTGCAATACATCAGCCAATTTGATACACTGCAGGAGCCATATGGTTGGCTCACGGTGGTTAGCAATACAAATGTGACTGTATGTCGGTTTAGACCAACTTAGAAAATGTGCTCCCCATCACAATACACCACAAGACAATGTCAGAACAAGGATGCTCCCTTATTCTGGGGCTACGTTTCCTTTTGAAACTAACATCAAGAAGTTTACCGTAATGAAGCGGGGGTTGGAAATATCAGCATCGCTTTAACTCAAAGTACTTCCACAGATTATGTGCAGCTCGTACGAGTGGCTTAAACCTGAGCCGATCCATAATGAATTCACACTGACCTTGTGTGAGAGACAAGGAGGGAGGGATGGAGGGAAAAAATTCATAAATTCATGAATGCAAACACAGCTGACACCCTGAAAAGGATATGCAAGCTCTGCCTGCCCAGAGAGAGAGGAACAGAAACCAGAGGTCTAATGCTGGCAGTCGCTCATATTTTTTTTGGGGGGGGGGGTGGTGGTGCAGTGAGCATCCATATGCTGTTTCATAAACACTAATTGTAGTAATTTCCTGCCAGTCTTATCATGACTGATCTTCATTAGCACATACACTGACTCTATGTAAAGTAAAGTCTGAGTCTCGATCCAAGGTCACAGTAAACGGCAGACATGGAAATGCCGAAGACGTCGGCGCCGGGCCAACGTGCCGGTGATTACGTTCTCTCAGCACTGGGGTCTGGTGTGTGTCAATGCACGTGCTAGCGCCTAATTTATGACAGCGTGTTTTTTGTTAGCGTTAGACCCACAGTCTAGTCTGTTTGATGGGCTAGTCTTGGACCGGAGTCTGCCTCACAAGAAAGAATCACCTCAAAGTTTATTAGGGTGCCGGGCCTGGGCCCATTCTTCTTCACGGGAGGCTGCAGGAGGAAGCGTGGGCTGATCAACACCGGGGCGAAGGTTCCACCGCGTCAGCTGTTAATAGAGCTTAAATCGTGAGGCCGCGGTCTTTTATCATGGTGGTGGGTCCGCCGGTCCGCCTGAGCTTTGTGTGAAAAGTCATACCTGTGGTTTTCGCACATATGCATTGGCAGAAAAGGAACGGATATATCTTTCAGCAGCATGATGAAGTTTTCCAGATATACACAAAATATACACAGGCACACACACACACACACACACACACACACACACAGACACACACACACACACACACACACAATTTCATTCTTTTAAAGTTTGCAAGTGATTCATTTTTTAGTGTTGGCCACCTTCACAATAAGGCTCCAGAACCTCTGTTTGGCATCTCATCCTTATTTATCTTCCATTCCTTTCTTTCTTCCCTCTCATCTTGTAATTAATTTTTTATCCTGCGAGTGTGACTGGAGCCCCCTTTGCTTGCCTTTGCCCTCCTGTAGGGATGCTGTATTATTCTCCTGCGCAAATGAAGACATACAATTTTTAAATCACCTCGAGTCGGGACTCCTGATTTGTTTTATTCATCCAAGCCTGCTTCCCTTCTTTCTTTCTTCTTTCTTTTTTCTTTTTACATCCTCTTGTCAATTTTGCATGTGGTGCCCTCCTGTGAAGAGCCGCCTGGCTGTTTGTCCCAAATGAGAGCTGTCCCCCCTTCCTCGCTATCCCCCCCCCCCCCCCCCCCCAACTCGGCCCCCTCAACCTCTCCGCAGCAAGTTCCATCCTGTTTCATTATGTGAATTCATCACTGGCGCGTGTCTTCAAGGTCAGCGTACGCCGTCGCAGCGCGGTTCGCAGGCAGGTGCAGGCACCAGTGGAGACACCTAAGAACCGCAGGACCACCGGCCTCTTTCAAGATATAAATTAGTTTTTATTGCGCCACGCGATGAGGAATCCCATCCGATTGGTCTCCATCAAAGCGAGCCGGTGGCACTCTGGCGGGTAATACTGAGGATGAGATGCAAGAGGCTGTGTGCAATTTTTGGGGCGGAGGGCAATCTGCAAATTGAAGAGAAGGGCTTTGACAGTGCGGCCCTGATTCCATTGAAAGTTATTAAACTGCCCTTGATGCTTAAAAAGATTTAATGTCATTTAGAAATATCAAACCCCTACAAATTGTGATGTTGCTTTCAATGTAATACAATCCATTTTTTTTCCCCTCCATTTTGGGAGCGGGGTGAGGTAGAGTCTAGAAAGCAGCATACACCCACCAGCCCATGGCTTGATTGTGACCTTGTCTCGCCATTTAAAGGTCTGCGTTTGAATCTGGACATTTTCTCAATTACTTCACAGCTTTAAGAAAAAAAAAAAATCTTCAGTTCTATAAAAAACTACATGCGTTTCTATACCAGAGTTCAGCGTGTCTGTGACTGACAGACACACCACCTACAATTTGAATAGGGTTGCTACTACCCCTCACCAAGTGGACTCAGGTGGCAACAACAATTTATGTCGAAAAACAATGGAAAATCTCTATATGCAATGTCATCATATTCAAACTGTATATAAGATCAAAACAAAAGACAACCCCAGCTCTTCAAAACAGACGAGGCTGTAAAGCTCTAATGGAAGGCACACTCTTTGTCCTGCTGCCTCTCATTATGAGAGAAGGCTTTGTTGATTTCTGGAAAAATATTACTCTGGGCGGGCTGTCCTGAAGCATATCCTTTCAAAGATGTTCAGACAGTGTTGTAATTAAACCTTTAACGAGGGATTAATTGCGAACAAAACAGCCTGTCTAATTGCTTTATTCCCTTTCATAAAATACGCTTTCTATTCTTCCCCAGTCTGTCTGTGATAATTAGAAAAAAAAACTGTCTTTTCTTGTACTGTTTGAAAGCTGTAAGGGCTATCTGGCAACATGGGGAGATTACTAGTCAGATTAGTCATTTAACTGATGAACTGCTCCCAATTATCTCTTTCCTGTTAATTGCAAACTGTGATGAGTTTAAGCAAACATATTAACTAATTGCCCTCTGTGTTTGTCAGTAGCCTTGGGATTGATAAAATGTAAATGAACAAATTACTAATCTCTGGGGCGGCTCATCATCATATCTGACTGGGGAGATATTGCTTTGTGTGAGTGATGCACGGGTGTAAGTGATCGTTTCTGATCTTATTAAAACTCATTGATTTATTTTTTTTGTCCACAGATCCAGTGTCACTGTAGGCGTGGGTGGGTGCAATTGGCGGTACTGTGACTGTTGAATACTGTCATCAGGATTATGGAGCATTAATAATGGGAAACCAGAACTTCAGTAACATAACAATATGGACATTACTCCCTAAGGTGTTGTGATGACATAGATTTTAAATGTTTGACCCAAGATGCCATACTAACACTCACAAATCAATACCTCAAACCAACAAATTAGTTTTGCCGGGCATACTCTTGCATCGATATTACACGTTTCAGCACACAACGAATGGAAACGTCTTCAAAACAAATTTGCACTAGCAGCCTCAACTGCATACACTTAAATCTTGCTCTATTCATTGTCACCATGTTTAAACCGCAGGCAGCCATCTGTGATGCAAACCCTTAATTCTCTACCCCTCTGATTAGCAATGATAGCATAGGTGTGGGGAGTCCCCCGAGGACAGCAGGACACCACGCCACATCATTATGATCAATACATCAATATGCATTTAGGGAGTGTGGCCTGCTGGCCTAATCAGGATTATCAGCACCCGGTACAGGATCACCCACAACAAATCAATTAAGAAATGATATATTCTCCAGCGATACGTCCATGTTCATCCCCGTGGATCATTAACACAGGGCAGACGCCTGTTCAGCGTGACGAGGGGCTTTTTTTGTCTCTTTCTTTCGTTCTTTCTTTCTTTCTTTTATGAGGGGCTTGAAACAAGGGCCACCAGTCCACTTTGTCTTCCCTCAGCAGGCCCCTTATCAGCTGCCTCCCGCCACCGACCCCGGCTGGTTTAATACACTCCCCCCCCTGCTCTAAACAACTGTGTGGTCATGGTCTGCCTGATGGCATACAATCAAAATACGGAAAAAAAAATAGGACAGATAGACAGAGAGAGAAAGAAAGAAAAGACAGACATAAGAAAGGGTGGAAAAAAAAGTCAGCTTTCACAGTGCATTGTTATTCAAATGACGTGCAGACAACGGACTTGATTCCAGCGAAAGTCTTTGTGGGGACACCTAATCCTCGGTGGGCCTCTGCTCTGCCTCAGAGCGGCCCTGGCGAGTCAGAGCATCACTGGGCGGAGGTCTGGGGAGGACGGGGGAGATCTGAGGAGAAGATCTGGGGAGAGCCGCACACACGCTCGCCTGAATTTGCAGGCAGGCCAGAGAAGGCCCTGACAGACAGCCATGGCAGATCAGGGGTAAATACTTGGCTAAGCAGTAACCGTCTTTCCATCTTCTCCTCTCTCTCCTTCACGTTCTCTCTATTTCTCAATCACCATGCCCAGAGAGGCTTAGTGTATGGGTGGATGTTTAGACAAGGTCTCACAGCATGTCCTCTCTCTCTCTCTCTCTCTCTCTCACTCCCTCTCTCTCTCTCTTATACTCCCTCTCTGTCTCTCTCACTCTCTCTCTCTCTCTCTCTCCATCTCTCTCTCTCTCCCCCTCTCTTACTCTGTCCTTCCCTCCCTAATAGCAGAAGACCCCCACTTGGCTAAGTTAAAGAGGAACAGCTGAACCAATGTTTTTCAATGCAGCAAAACAAAACTGAAAGTAACAGTGGAGAACACAGAGATAATGCCTCATAATCCGGCCTGACTCGCCTGAATTTGGAGATAGGGAGCCAAGTAATACGGGACCTCCATTCTGGAGCAATATTTCTCCATAGTTTAATATGATGGATATCCGGGGCTAATGCAGAAAAATAAAATATCAAATACAAACTAAATTGAACATATGAAAAAGGCAAGGGGGATTAATGGATTGAGAATCGCCCATAACCCTGATATATGTGTTAAGTCTGTATGGAAACCATGGAGTGAGGAACTGCTTTGTAAGCAGTTATTTTAAGTTGCAGAGAAGGAATTTAATTCTTTAAAGGAAATAAATCTTGAGGAATCCGCATCCGGATTTCTTTTTTAATAAAAGGTGCAAAACCCTTATACTGGCTCAGACTAATAATCTATTGACAGTTTAGCACAGTATTTGCTAAAGAATGGTTAATACTATGATAAATATGACATTCTTTTCAGAGATGTTTTCTGGTATTGCAGGATATACAACACACCATTTGTACACATACAACCATACAATCAGAACAAGACATTGTATAGTAATGTACTGCTGCATGGGTGTCTCAGGCGCTCCCTCAAGGTGAGGAAACATGGCACACATGACCTCTGACTATGGTAAGGAGACCTTTCATTCTTTCATTCCATTTTGTACACAGTGTAAGAAGGGCACACTATTAATTATTTTTGAAGTTCTCAGGTTTTTAGTGTTCAGGGGACGCAAGGATCATCACTTCAGACCATAGCTGTACTCGGAAAATGGTGGAGCTTCATAACAATAAGCATTTACAGAAAACACTGCCTAATACATCCTCATCCTTGTCTCCTTGTTGTGATGCTTTGGCAAAAGCGGGAAGAAAGAAAAGAAAGACAGAAAAAAAGATAAATAATTGTGAGTCTGACCTTTGAGAGGGCAGCTAGCTGATCAAATATAAATCCTACACTGCCGAAGAATATACTTTATTTGCGAGGGCCAGGGTGAATAGCATTAAATATCCAGACAGAAATGACCTTGACTTTTTTGTTATTATGGCTTAAAGGTCAGCGTGACTGCGGCACTTTCACTCAGGACGTGCTGAAAGGATCCAAGGAAGAGAGACAGTCGAAGGAGAGAGGGAAGCAGTCATGACACCTCAGCTAAAAGGGTTCACAGGACACTGCAGCCCAGTGTCAGAACACACTGACCGATGCATCATGGGATGGACCCATGATGCATTTCACTTTACACCAAAGATTCATATAAAAATGTTTTAAAGACGGAATAAGTAATAGAAACATTCAACAGAAATGAATTACAGAGGATCTGATTGATAATTATTGATCAATAAAGTAATATTTATATTCATATTCCTAAGATACTAATTTACCATTTCTGGTGGCATGATCAAATTAAGATACTATAAAAAAGGAAAGTGTGATTTATAAAACCAAAGTTGGGTTTTTAAAAGTTTGATTACTAATTCACTCATACATGGCTTTAGGTTAAGAAAACAGCAGTGAGGTAAACAGTACTGTTAGCTGGAGAAATAGGGTCCAATGCACACCATTGTGAAACCTCAACAGCTCACAGCTTCCAATGTTCAAGCCGAGATTGAAATAAAATAGCTTTTTTTTCAAGCAAATGAGGCCTGGAGAAAATTCAGCACAGAAGATTCACAGAGCATGAATCTACAATGCATCAGCATCATGCAACGCCCTCCTAACGGGCCTGCCGGCTTGCGTGGTGAAACCACTACAGATGATCCAGAACGCGGCGGCGCGTCTGGTGTTCAACCAACCGAAAAGGGCACACGTCACCCCGCTACTCATCGAGCTCCACTGGCTGCCAGTAGCTGCTCGCATTAAGTTCAAGTCACTTATGCTTGCCTACAGAGTGCTTACTGGTTCTGCTCCCACCTACCTAAATGCTCTTGTAAGGGCAAATGTTACACCCAGGACGCTGCGCTCGTCTAGTGAGCGTCGTTTGGCACTGCCGTCCGTGCAAGCACGGCAATCCAGACTATTTTCATTTATAGTTCCACGTTGGTGGAACGAACTGCCTAGTACTACCAGAGCAGGGGCGTCCCTCTCTACCTTCAAGAAGCTTTTGAAGACCCAACTCTTCAGAGAGCACCTCCCCTCCTAACTGGCACCTGACTAGCGCTTAACTTGCACTTCAGCAGTTACATTCCTGCACTTCTTTTTCCTCTTTTCTAGGTTGTTGTTTTTCTAATGCTCATGTAAAGTAGTATTTATTGTTACACCATGCTTTTTTATTGCTCTTAGCTTGACTGTTCTCTCCCTTGTACGTCGCTTTGGACAAAAGCGTCTGCTAAATGACTAAATGTAAATGTAAAATGTAAATCAACGAGGCAGCTGTAACACCCAGTCATGTTGCAGAGAAATTGCTTTTTTATATAAAGGTTGCTTCAACCTTTGGGGGAGAAAGACTGGAACAAGGTGAGATCTGACCATTTTCTTAGTGGATTCAATCCCAAAACACATTGTTAATCTTTTTTTTCTACCATGTAGAAGAATTTGAAATACGTAAATAAGCAATTAGCTATGTAAACAACATCCCATTCCAGCAATCAAGAATATGTTTGGTTAAATGATAAAAGTGTAGATAGATGGTGTATTGCTTACAACATAAAAGTATTTTCTGTTAGGATCTGCAACACCATTTTATCTGTTCTTTAAGTCCAACTGGCTACACTCATCCCTGAGCAAAGCTACTGCCATTTTCAGGACACGTGTTTAATTCGTTTTCATCAAAATAGTAGTCACACTAGCCCATCACCATTTAAAATGACTAATTTGAGCTTGTTGGCTTTGTCCTAGTTGTAATGAAAATAAAAGAAGAAATCGTATTATAACAAACACAACAACTATAAATCACTGTAAACATGAACCCATAATGAACCATTTGGTTTTCAACTTGAATCTTTTCAAGCCCTTTCACTATGTGTCTCTACAACCTGGGTATTTGTTTTTTCCCTGTTCTTTAATAGTCTAGGTGTTCAATACCCATGTCCATCCACATTTAAACAATGGAACTATCAGGTAAGTAACAACTGCCCGACAGCAAGTCAATACGACTATGAAAGATCTCCAATAATCAGCTCAATTAAACTATAGCAGCATTTGGACCATCTGCCATTCTTATTGACAGTGGCTGTTTTCAATCGCGGCATATCTGGTCCCGAATAAATCATCACTCTAAATGAAAACAGCATTATCATTGATGAACACATCACTTGGGCCGATGGGGAGACTCCGCGTAACCCGGGAAACAAACGACAGTCCTGGGGTCTTCAGCTGAGCCCAACCCCTCTCTCTCTCTCTCCCCCCTCCCCTCAGCATGCATCCTCCCATCCTCTTCTTATGTGTTCACGCCATATCAACTGACAAAATTATCCCCATAAATCATACTTGAGGACAAAAGACAGAAAGAGAAAAAAAATGTTAAAACCCAAGCCACCAGTGTGCATTAAGATATGCAACTGGACTGATGAAAATGATTAACGGTCCGGATTAAAATATTGGCATTTTCACAGAGTGGGCTGCCACTACGGTGCAGTATACCCCCCCCCCCCCCCCCAAAAAGAACTGTTTAATTTCCTTAGTGTGGTCCCTGCCAACGAGTGTGTACAGCTGATATTGCAATCAATGCAAGCAGGCCCGCAAACACAGCGCTGTATATTCCACTTGTGTTAGAATCGAGCAGCTGCTTGAGAGTGACTCATGATGCAGCATTATGTCCAAACATATTAGCCGGGGCCTATAGAAAATAAATCTGCTGCCTCGATACTTACAAATGTATTATTTACATAATGGCCTTTATTAGATTTTGTGTCTGTATTTTGGTAAACACGCTGAATGCCTGTCCCAGCCGGAGGCATTTTGTTTGAGAGTGAGGTCAGTCTTGGGTCAGGAACAAATTGGCAATGTGCTGAAGTGAATAAGCTTCACAACCTGCAATTCATGCAGGAAAATTAATTTGCATTATAGCTTTGACGACAGCCTTTAACAATCTTGGCTCAGAGAGGCACACATTTTTTCCTTGATGGTGGACACACGCCGTTTCCATGTCTGCATAGATGTAAGACATCATAATAAATGTTTCCTTTTCCTGTGTAGGAAAAGGAGACATGCTTTCAGCTTACAGTGCCTAAATACTAGCTTTCCTTAAGCCTCCACATCGCTGTCCTTCTTCTCAACCTCTCCGCCAGGACTGCCTTGTTTATCTGCTCTGAAGGATCCTGCAATTAGCACTTCATGTAGTAGAACATGTTTTGACCAAAACACACACATTAGATTGTAAATGCTTTTTCAAGGATTAAATACTATGTCCCCTAACCCCAGGAAGGTGCTCTTCTGCTGCTCCTACTATCCAGGGCTTCGTATTCTACCCTCCTTTGTCACTCCAACCGCCCAGCTGTATAGCTACAGCGACCAAACTATTTATCCCATTGTAAAAACCACAACCACTTATGAACAGCACATTGAATGGGTATGAGGAAGCTGAGATTGTAGATGGGATGACAAAGACTAGATCCTCATGGTTGTCTCACGCGCATCGTGCCGCTATATGCACTGGCTGTACTGCAGGGATCAATGGTCAGGTTAAAGGTCAGGTTAAAGGTCAGGCAGCCACCTGTAGCACTCCCTGATAGCACCAGCTTTAAGGAGGCTTTTTTTTTGTTTTTATTATTTTAGAATACTAATTAAGATTGAACAACGTAATCATCTCTATGGGAGCGAAAATGGGTCAGTTCCAGTCTCATAAGTGGGTGTCACCTTACATCACAACTTAAACTTCTTCTTTTAATAAACAATAAGAGCAGTACAACAGTTGGTTGTAGGCCTTGTTATGGCTACATGGCTATTATACGCTAACTAGCTAGCAGGTAAGGAGTTTGGTCAAATTTGTATATTGTTGCAAGTTCACTTGAGTTTAAAACGCCTATTTTAACTAACATCAGTAATGTGATCCAGCTAGCTATCATTTCAATGAAATTACACTTTTCCATTGAAAATTTTACTTTAGCTAGCTAGCCACCAAACCAGGAAGTAAGTGCACATAGCTAGTCACATACACTGAAATTAAGGTAATTCTCTTCAGATCACTGAAAAATTACAGTGTTAGGCTCAAAGTGATCACAACCACCTGCAGATTGTGACAAATGATTCTAAGTGACGTTTAGCAACTCTAGAGAGAATTAAACAGTGTTTTGGTAAAATCCTACAAGTCTCCCATTGACTTCAATGGGGCGAGGGCTTACTGTTGTCTGCAAAAAGGGGGTATAAGTCTCCCCTCACCCTTGCAAACAGTGAACACGAAAGCGGTTGTCCATTAGAGGCTCTCGCTCCGCCACACTCCGGCTCCGATCCAAAACCTGAACTGTTCTGGAGCCAGTCCAGGGGCCATCTCAAAAAAGCCCTCTGACATCAGCAGAGATCCCACACACTGACAGTGGTACTCCGCCTTCCTTACCCACGCTAGACCAACCACAAGCACAACACACACAGATACTGTGAGACAGATACTGTGAGATACTGTAGAATCGGGGGAGGTGAGGGATGGAGTGAAATGAGGAAAATAAGTGCCAAATGGCAGGAGAATGGCAGGACTGCCTCATCCACACAAACCGGGCTTTTAGCAATACAACCTATTACCCTCATGTTACAATGTTACATTTTTCCAACTTTCTGTTGCATGGTCCTTCATGCAGTTTAAATGTCTAAACAAATCAATACAATTAAAACAAAACAAAATGATACGCTCATTTGCAAACAGTCCATACCTCTGCAAGCATGCACCAGACACAGGGGGCGAGACAGACAAAAGCTCTGTTGGCATACACAGCCATATTTTAACGTCCAATTAGGCTCATTAACAGCTGATTAGAGATTAAATTTGCTCTAGGCAAACTGGGAGCGGCCTGGGCTGAGTGGCCTGTTTAGCGATGCCATGGGATTTGATGCGGCGCAGGCCGGGCCAGGGCTGAGGGTGAACATACAGGCAGGCAGAAAGGCAGGCAGAAAGACAGGCAGGCAGACAGACAGACAGACAGACAGACAGACAGACAGACAGACAGACAGACAGACAGACAGACAGGCAGACAGACCGGCAGGCAGAAAGACAGACAGGCAGACAGACAGACAGACAGACAGACAGACAGACAGGCAGACAGACCGGCAGGCAGAAAGACAGAAAGACAGACAGGCAGACAGACAGACAGACAGGCAGGCAGGCAGGCAGGCAGGCAGGCAGGCAGGCAGGCAGGCAGACAGGGTCCTGTGTTACATGGCCGCAGAGCAAGTGCCAGCCGAGGCCCAGACCGCCTTCCGTTTCATTAGTCAGTCCCTTTGAAAGTGGAGACCAAGAGGGTTTAATACATTAACAATCTGTGTTTCTCTTCCACACATATGGGTCTGTTCATTCGCTCTTTTCATTTCACCTCTTCATCCGGTTTTTTTCTCTCTTCCCTGACAGACCAAGGCCTGGCGGCCAATCAATAGAGAAGTCTTTTTTTCATATTGTGACCTTTATATGCTTGCGTTCGTGCAATGCAGTCAGTGCATACTTTTACATAAAGAAAGCTCTGTCTGCCTTCATTAAGCCAAATGAAAAATGGTTTTCCAAAAGGATATGTTGGAACAAATGCTGTACGAATTAACAAAAATCCTCAAAAAATTCGGTTTTCAATGTCTCGGTTTTTTGTCAGTGTCACATAATGTTGTTTTTTTGTCACATAATTCAAAAACAAAACAGAAAAAAACAAGTCTTGTTTATCTAGGGCTGCCTTGTTTTTCTGCTACGAAGGAAACACTGCAATCATCACTCATGTAGTATAACATCATGTTTTGACCGAAACACACATATGCACATTAGATTGCAAACGCTTGCCAAGGATTAAATACTAATGATAATTCTACATATGGCAAATGTGAAAATCAGCTTTAATGGTACCCTAAATCCAATCTAATAGCGATTATCTCTGAGCCGATGAGAAATTAATACTAAACATGATACCAGAGTCAGGGCAGCAATGTTTTCCATGTGATGAGCAGTGATTTGTGATGTCAGTGATGTGCTTGCTTCATCAAAACAGCAGCATATCCATCAGAGCAGTGACCTATACGACTGCAGTACAGTGCAGACTCCGCACCTTTTAAATGCTATCTATTCAATGCACTGTTTCACTATATGGTATCACAATCATGAAAACTAATAACATTTAAAAAGAAGTACAACTTTAAGTTAAAAGAATGTTAGTTTTAAGCTTTCTATTATAAACACACTAAAGACACAAGGCCTCATCTCAGAGCGAGGGATCGTTCTCCTGTTTGCCGGGCTATCTGGGAAGATGGAGAGGTGGCTGACATCTAACCTTGTCCTATAGATTACGGATGTCACTCGGCCTCCCCCGGGGTTTAATGTCTTCACTGGTGTCCCCCTACACAGGCACTCAGGACACCCATTGATCTTCCAGGGGTATTTAAAGCAAACTTTGTCCCTTGCTGAGACTGGGCCGCAAGTGTGTGAGTGCGTTAGTGTGAGTGTGTGTCTATGGGGCACCGCTCTGTGATATTTCAAATCATCAGCTGGATGAGGCTGGGGGAATCTGGTAATTGACTTCTCAGCGAACAAATAATTAGATGAATTAAGTCATTAAGAGTCTAAGACAGAGGAGGTCCTTGAGGTGCTGAAGACTGTGAGGGGTGTGTAAGTTACTGGAAATCTAACACACTTCCAGACATAACCTCTCTCTAACACACACACACACACACACGTACAAACACACATATGTAAACACACACACACACACACACACACACACACACACGCCATGCTCACAAACGACATGCATACACATTAAACATGCATTAAAAACACACACACTTGCACACTCCCTGCACTTTTCTCTCTAGCAAGGCCACAAAGCCCCAACACACACACACACACACACACACACACACACACACATTACACAAATATTAAAACCTAATCCACACACACTTAACAGAGTATGAATTTGTATGTGTAGGCCCGTGCCTTGGAAAGGTATGAGAATGAAACGATCAATCAAGGTTTATTCACCATGGCATCCAGCTGAACAAAATTGTTCTTTTTAAATTCAAGGGCAAATGCCTGCAAAGACTAAAGCTGCGATATAAAGCCCAAAATACTATGTGTTCAAGGTGACAAGACAAAACTGTCAGGCAGGTGTCAAAATTAATGAAAAGGCATAAATGAAAAGGAGGACAATCAATACACTGTTTCCCACAATTGATATAGAAAGGAGCACATTCCATGAAGTAGGAACAGACTGAAAACTATTTAAAAATTATTTGATGAACAATTGGCATACCTAAGGAAGGTGACTGTGTAGGCATGCCATGGGGTTGGATAGACAGGAGCCTCTCTAAGGCCAAAAGCCTTGGCAGCTACATAGAAAAAGTCAAGGACCAGATGGGGAAGAAACGGCACATGTGGGAAAAAGTCCCCTGTATCTTTAGTGCAAATACTGAGGAATACCACAATTTCCCACATAAACTGTGCACACTATAATTGACATTCAACATTTTGACAGGTGTAGTAGTAGTGGTAGTAGAAGTAGAATAAATAGTGCCAAGACACTTTTTGGAATGTCCGCCTACAGAGACTTTACAGATGGTTTGTTGAAATTCAAGTTCAGTCTTTTGAATTATTCACTGAACAATTCCTTAACCAAACCCAATGCCTAACCTTAACCATAAATTGTAGTTAACGGAGTTTCAACAGATAGTTTGTTTATAATATGAGCACCTGTAGATAGTCTAGTCCAGGGGTCCCCAACCTTTTTTGCACCACGGACCGGTTTAATGTAGGCATTATTTTCACGGACCGGCAGATAAATACAGCAAAAATAAAATAACGCGACCGGCATAAAAACGAATGTTAAGTGCATGAAAAATACAACTCACCATTGTACTGACTTGTACTTTATCCTATAAAGCAGTGGTTCTCAAAGTGGGGGGCGGGGGGCGCGCAATGTCACAGACGGAGAAAAAAAGTTCTTAAGGGCTTAATTTGTGAGAAACCGTGGCGATTGCGTTCATGTCAATTCTACAGACATCCTTAAACAATTATAAAAATAAAAAATATGAGAATATTTTAATCATTAACAATTACGTTTCACATTTAAATTCATGATTCTAAGAGGCATCGTAATGTTCTAAAAAAGCACTACACGAACACTGCAAATGTAACTGAATAAATAAATAAGCATTAAACTCAAATCGCGTGGATATAGCCATATTGGAATAGAATGGACACATCTACATTCTGCAACAGTATACCTCCACCTCTGCACTGGTGAAGTTAGGTCCGCTTTGACATGATTTTGATCAGTCTGAAGTTGATTTCGCGTTGCTGTGAAGTCTGTGGATGGTGCACACGTCTCTTCAGGCCTTTTCCCCTTCGCAAAGAAGCTCTCCAAGGACGTTTCTTACTAATTTTCGCTAGTTTGCTGGTTTATTTTTTGAGTAACGCATCACGTGACCGAGACAAGCGTCTTGACGTGTCAAGAGGCACAGGCGAATGTTCCGTCGGGGAAAATCCGATCGTTTTTCAAAATAAAACACCTTTCAGACTCTAATAATTAATACAACGGAAATTATATAAAATGATTTATTCTTTCTTTGCGGCCCGGTAGGAAATGCCTCACGGACCGTTACCGGACCGCGGCCCGGTGGTTGGGGACCACTGGTCTAGTCTATAGGGGACCATCCAATTCAAGTGTGACTGAAATAGTTAGTTGTGCAAGGGGAAAGAGTGTACAAATAGCAGAGGTGGGAGAACAAACTCTATACAGTGTAGTACCGCAATCATTTGCCTCTATAGTATATCGATACAGTGGCATCAAGTATTGTGATCTTAGGACCATTTATTTAATGTTATGATTTTTATTTTATTTCGCTACATCCATCTACTCTGATAACATTCCTTCTGAAGCCCACACGATGGCACAAGACCTTGTTCTTCTTATACCACAGCAGAAATAGGAAAGGAGGTCAGAATCTAAAACAAATGTACTTCCCAGTGTACCATACATAATGTGTGGAAGAAATGAATCGCTATACTTGCTGTATTGTAAAATGTAAAGAATCGCAATAATACTGTATTGTGAAGCCAAATATCGTAATAGTATCGTATCATCGCCACACCATCGGAAATTCCCACCCCTAAAAAAAAAAAAGAGTCAACGGTCCAGTCCAGTCAGCATGAAAACTGAGGTAGTCCTAAATCCTGCTTTTCTCACAAACACTCCCATCAGAGCCTCTCCAACCTTGTTACATTAGATTGACTTGCACGAAAGGGACGAGGCCTGAGAGGCATTCACACTACAAGAGGCTTCTTTGAGAGGCACAGCTCCTGAAGAAGCAGCGAAGCCCCCAAAATGCACGATTATGGTGGGGAAGAGATGGATGCCATTAATTCACCAAGGGCCTCTGGAGACATCACTCACAGGATCGGCTGAATTTGGTTATTTTGGCAAGGCCTCCATAATACATGATGCTGAAATTAAACAACTTCTGGAGTTCGTATTAGACATGCTTGAGAGCTCTCTCTCTCTCTCTCTCTCTCTCTCTCTCCCTCTCTCGGCACATGGTGTGCTGAAACAAAACTAGTCTCAAGTGATCCCCACACTAAATGTGAGATGTTACATATATTACCCACTGGAGTGTTCTGCTCGATAACGTCCTGACACACACATAACATCCCTAAAATAAGCACAATAACAAGACAGCGTGTGATGGCATAAATCCTGTAAACTCTGCGGTAGTAAACATTCGAAACTTATTCTCTATGCATGTTCACTCCATAAAGACTCTATGACTTAAACATACTCTGTCTGTTATAGCTATGATGGAAATAGACAATATTTCTGTGTGAGACACAAGTGAGACAAACTCTGCATCCCTGTACTTGGAAAGCATCCCTCCAATACCAGACACACTTACCCAGGATATCCATAATTTATAGCATCTTCTTCCACAAATATGTATAAGGTATTTCAGCAGTATATCTTAAAGTAACTACATGTATATGAACAGTTCTACTATGCATGAGGTAAAATATTGACTGAGCACAACTGCAACTAAACTTTTTGGACACAAAACATAGCATAAATTACACTCACAGTAATGCTAGGTAAAAATACTAACATAAGAATAAGGAATAAGAATGGTGAAATAACGTCAAATAACAAATTTCTTCCCAAAACAAACAATATGTCATTATTTTCATTAGTAGCAGTGGCTGTTACTGCTTTACTTTGCAATGTGATACAAATAACAAATAATATTCTACCAACTCGTAAAAATTCATACATAACTATGAAAGACAGAGTCATGTAATTTCAATTTCATCTATAGAGCAGAACTAGGCCAGATGTAATATAGTGTCCACTTCTGTGATTTTCGCATAGGTAAACATGACTAAAGCGATCGTGCATTGTCTACAGAGGAGTGTCTTCGCATTAGTATTTGGTGAGGACAGCACAGCGCTGCTGCTGAGGAGAGGCAGTGGCTGGAGAAACAAAACAATGAACAACCATAATCTGGGGCTTGAATCGCAGGTCACGGGGGGCTTCTTGGGCCGACTCCCAGTAAGTGTTGTTCTGTCAACTCCTTTACACACTCGCCATTCATCTTACTGAGGCGGCGTAGGCCACGGTAAAGGAAGGTGGGGGGGGGGGGGGGAGGGGGCGGGGGATGGAGGGGGTGGAGGAAAAAAAGGAAAGAAAGGGAAAAAACAATGGCTGAATGTATGTTTAGGGAAATAAATGAAATCTGCAGCCACCACCACTGCTGCCCAGATCCCCACGTCACCCTCCCCAGGTGCAGTGTGTTGGACACAGAAACTGGTTATAAACGACAGGGCGCCCCTGGTGGGCTGTAAGGGGGGACAGCTGGGGGAACAAATGTCCTCTGATCCAGATGCCCTCTGGTCCCAGGCATCTAAACTACGAGCACCAGGGAGGGCCCAGAGAACGCCAGCGCAGGGCCTGCACACACCACAACACACCACACCGCTCTCCCTCTCCCCTTATGTCTGTGTGTATGTGCGTGTGTGATGTGTGTGCATGTGCGAGCGTGTGTGTGTGTGTACATGTAAGTGTATGTGCGTAAGCATGTGTAAGAGCAAGTGTGTGTGTGTGTGTGTGTGTGTGTGTACGTGAACGTACTTCTCTGCTCTCCTAGCAGAGGTGGACTGGGGCTAGTCTGAGACGATGCTTGTGTGTGTGCTTCTGTTTCATATGGTGGGCTACAACACCTGAGGGCTGTGATGAGGTGATGCGGCTATATTTCTCGCCTGAGGGTCGAAAGTCATGGATCACAGGGAGGACGCTTGTCTGTAAAGTATGCTGCCTTAAGATTTTGTGGGTTTTCGTGCTCATACCTTTATGCGTTATATATGTGTCAGCGCGTGTATGTGTGTGTGAGCGTGTGTATGTGTGTGTGAGCGCGTGTATGTGTGTGTGAGCGTGTGTATGTGTGTGTTAGCGTGTGTGTGTGTGTGTTAGCGTGTGTGTGTGTGTGTGTGTGTGTGTGTATGTGTGTGTGAGCGTGTGTATGTGTGTGTGAGTGTGTGTATGTGTGTGTGTGTGTGTATCCTACACCACTGCAAGCCTGCCAGTTAGCCTTACCACAGAACAGAGCAGATAGTGGCTTTTTTGTTGTTGTTTCTGCAGTGAGTAGGACAGGCAACTACCAATTGGCTTCAATGGGTTCAGATTTTTGTTTGTTTTCTGTCTCTAATAGTCTTTGCTGCATGCTATAACACTGCAAAACAGAGCTAAATGTACTATAAGTCATCCATTAAAGTAAGCAGCTGTTACTAAGACCATGTTTTGGCAGAGATCCAACGCTTGATGGTGAAACTTTAGAAACATTTGTTTTTTCAATGGAGTCAATACTAAGGACAATCAAAAAAGGCATCAATCTACACACAAAAAATACTTTGGGTGAGGTGTAGCACACACCGTATTTCTTCTTCATTATTCCACTCAATCATATGTGAGGTGCACATGTGTGTGTATGTGTGTGTCTGTGTTTGTGAGTATATATGTATGACTGTGTGTGTGTGTGTGTGTGTGATGTGAGTATATGTGTGAGTATATGTGTGTGTGTGTGTGTGTGTGTGTGTGTGTGTGTGTGTGTGTGTGTATGTGTGTGTGATGTGAGTATATATGTATGACTGTGTGTGTGTGTGTGTGTGTGTGTGTGTGTGTGATGTGAGTATATGTGTGAGTATATGTGTGTGTGTGTGTGTGTGTGTGTGATGTGAGTATGTATGTATGACTGTGTGTGTGTGTGTGTGTGTGTGTGTGTGTGTGTGTGATTTCTCTCAGCCTCTTCTCTCCGGGCTGACGTTCCCCTTCCTCTCAGAAGCGTCCTCCGCCCCCTGCCACCATGAATTAAACGCTAGCGTGAGCCACCACCTCACAGCAGCTGTAATAATTAAGCATGTCCTCACACGTCTATCGCCCTGCGCTGTGTTCCTTTGTTCGGGACACACACACACACACACACACACACACACACACACACACGTGTGTATGACACGCCGGGATTTAGGCAGTCACAACACAGATGCAAAAATGTTTTTCTATATTTAGAGCATGTGACATCTTCTCCAAGGGGGTGTGTAACAGATGCGATGTCCCCCATAACACGCGTGCCTCACTTTGTCTGCAGTAAAATATGTGCTTTCATAAAGGGGACCAGACAAGACAAGAAGACAAAAAAGAAGGATAAATGCTTCAGATTATAAGGAAGTTACACGTCATCGTTTTGGCATGATTATACACAGTATTGTTACATGTGTCTATACATGAAATAGTCATTTTAAAATGGAGACATACATAGAAGAGATTTATTGAACTAGAATAGTAAGCACATATTCATTGAGTTTATACCTGTTCTTATTGCAGTTGAAATTAGTCACAAATAAACTGCCATATAATATTATTATCATCATCATCATCATCATCATCATCATCATCATCATCATCATCTCACTATTATTATTATCTGTTTTTTTCTTCTTTTTTTTTTCTTAGCTTTTTACAGCACTATCTTGCTACCCAGGAGCCTTCCGTTGTTGGGTATTTAAATGCGGATGGTCATTGTTTTGTTAGAAACTAGCCTGGAAAAGCTGCTTTAATTTCCACGGTCTACCTATGCCTCCTGTTGGTCTGTTTCATTCTGTCGCCTCGCAGGGCCGGCTGAGCACAATCCCAGAGCTGCACGCTGGTGGAGAGAGGCCGGGGGACAGGGTTCTGTGTGTGTGTGTGTGTGTGTGTGTGTGTGTGTGGGGGGGGGGGGGGTTGGGGAGAGCGAGAGAGAGAAAGAATGTGTGTCTGTGGGTGAAAGGAGGAGGGGAGACGAGGGAGGGGGACCAGAGACAGAAAGAGAGAGGGATGAAGAGAAAGAGGGAGGGATAGAGAGTGAAACGGGGGAATGAAGAGAGGGAGGGAAGGGAGTCGTCTTGCAAACATTGACCACTGTCTTCCTATATAAATCTGCACATTAACTGCACTAAATGAGCAGCACACGGCCCAGGCGCTCCGGTTCCTTAATGTCATTCAGAAGTATTCAGATCACAGGAGACACACAGGGGTAAGACTAGGGTACCATCATCATCATCATCATCAACATCAACATCAACATCAACATCAACATCCTCATCATCTTTCTCATCTACACCATCATCATTTTCCTCCTCCTCCTCCTCAGCTCCTCATGTAAGCCCGGAGTAGAGGATGATAAGATTTAAATCACTCTCGCCTCGCCGTTTGTCCTTTCAAATCGCCATAGCAAAGATTCCCTCTCTTTCATTCTCCAGCTCTCGCTCTGCCCCCCACCCCTCGGCCCTCTCTCTCTCATTCTCTCTCTCTCCCTGTATTTCTGCTGTATTTCTCCACACATCTAATAAAATACTAACTTCTGTACAAAAATAAAGCCAAAAAAACACAGCCATGCTGAACTGCTCATTGTAGTGTGTTGTTCTCTCAAACTGCCCGAGCACTCAGAGTGTTTTTGAAAACAGTTTTTTTTTCGACAGACCCATTATTTCATTTAATCTTCATCTTAATCCCACCATTTTAGACCCAGGATAGCCTTGCATGCAACATCCTACTTTAAAATGATTGATATATGCTTGAGGACAATTTCATCACACATGTTTAGATATAATACGAATAAAGCAATAGATTATATGAAAACCTACGTCATCATAAACAGAAGACAAGAAATTAAGGTTATAAAGACTTCACTTTTATACAACAATACTACCAATATATTAAGTTGTCTTAAAGATGGGTCAATATATGACATTACTGCATATTCTGCACATGATCAGACCTTGTGTGTGTGTGTGTGTGTGTGTGTGTGTGTGTGTGTGTGTGTGTGTGTGTGTGTGTGTGTGTGTGTCTGTATGTGTAGGGGATTAGTGTTTAATGAAATGAAGCATGTAATGATTGGGGATTTTCTGTCCATTATTTTCTCCCCTTTTTTGCCACAATTCCTCCATTGGTTCATTTTAGAGGGCACATCAAAGATGCAGCTGACCGCTTTGAAGCACGCATCGGAAGCTGAACTCTAAATGGCCTTCTCCATACAAAGACTGACTCTGGGATTCCGGCAAGTTCCGAAAGGCAAATGACCTCGGCCATTAGCCCAAGAACAAAGAGAGGTCAGCCACCATTTTGCATGTAAAACATAAGCCACTTGAAGAATTTCGTTCACCCCCAAAATTTGTAATGGCTCAAGCCATTCGTCACTTTTGTTTGCCCCTGTTTAATTAATGACCGTCTTTCAAAAGCTCAGGCCTGTTGTAAAAAAAAAAGAAAAAAAAATGAAATGAAATAAAGTGCATCCCTGCCAAAAGTTTCCCTCATAAACAGAAGCAGTGGGAAAAGTAATGGCACTTTTGTTGGTGCGGGGAGGGGAGGGGAGGGGAGGGGAGGGGAGGGGAGGGGAGGTGAGAGGCCAGCGGAATGACAGAGAGAAAAATGAACAGCAGCAGAAGCAGGCGCAAACCAGAAGAGGACTCAAGTCATCAAAAATCAAGACAGCCTTCCATGCTGCAAATTTGATTCCCTCTTGACACAAGAAGAAGCCCATGTCTGGCTGCCTGTTTGCCTCTCCTTCTCTCTCTCTCGCTCTCTCTCTCTCTCTCTCTCAGTCTTTTTCTCTCACTTCCTTTCTCCACACCCCTGTCATTCTTCTCTCTCTCACTCTCTCTCTTATTCTTTTCTGTCATTCTTCTTTCTCTCTCCCATTTTTCTCTCTATCTTCTCTCACTCTCTCCTTCTAGCACACACAGTCCACAGACAGCGCTACAACAAACAAACCACACCAAAGAAAAGCACATCATACTAAGCTAATTTCTATTAAGGTTGTTGCTAAACACACCAACTTCTACAAATGAACATCAGGTGAAAAGGTGTGTCTTGGATTAGAAAACTGCAAGTCAGTTGTCTCTGATCAATTCCTACGCTGTTTGACGAAGATGATAACATCAATTAAGGCAAAAAAGAAATAACATCTTGCTGCCGAAGCACATCACACATCAAGAGGAAATATCAGACTCTCTCTGTAAGCTCTGCTTGCTATAAAAACGGGCCTCTACACAGAGGAAGGCTCAGAGACCATACGAGTGCACTGGAGATGTGCGCCTGATCCAGCACACCGGCGATTTAGTGACTAGCTAATGGACAAGCCAGCTCTCAGGACCCAAGATATATGGCCCAGACGTGTTTGGGCATCGCAAAGGTCAGAAAAGGCTAAAACCTACGAGGAAAGATGATGGCGGCCCGTCATAAAACAGTGTTAGGGAAAAGAGCAAGTGGCAATTCCACTCTACGCCATTAGATAAAACATTTCTGATTAAGCAACCCTTCCCTCACCATCAAGTGAAATATTTATTACAGGTCAAAGTTAGGGTGCAATCAATACGCAATCTGAATTATTAAATAGGCATTAGGGTAAGGGGCAGTGTCTTAAAGGTGATGTAGTGTAAATTCAGTTAATGAATGTAGACTGCAGTGCTTCCATTAACGAAACAAAATAAACATTTTAGACATTTTAAACAGTCGTTTTAAATATTTCCCCTTGCCTCTGTTGCTTCCATTCACAAAGTTGAGAGAAATATGCTAAAAAACTCACAAGCTGCTTTATTTCGAAGTGATTCTCTTTTTAAGGAATCAATTGACGTCCCTTGCAATGGATATTTGGCAAATAAAACACCTGTAATTTTTTTTTATGTATATCTATTAAAATAGTTCTAATATATTTAATAATGTCATAATTTGACATAGGCAAGTAAATGGGGGGGGAATGAATTTAAAAAAATCAATCTCTGGAATGATTTTCTTTATTAAAAAGCTTGACGGACAAAAAAAGCTTTTCCAGGACACTTTCTGCAGGGTCACTGAAGACGCTCAATGGGATTGAAGCACTTGATCCTAATAAAGGGTTTTAATCGTCAAAGCCTTGTCATCCACAAAAAAGCCCTCATCTGTCCATTGCAAAAAGGTCTTCATTACAAACCTCTCAGAAAATAAAAATCGTAATTATACTGATGGCATGAAAAACTGCACTGAAATTAAGATACTTACAATAGCCAAGTGCTTAAAAATCCTAAATTGCTTAGGTCAATCTTCTTAAAATTGCAAGCATGTTGAATGCTGTAGGTCTCAGATTTAGCAAAGAAAACAAAGACGTATAGATATATACATATAAATGTATACTTTCCTTTTGATTTATGAATCTTTGGAGATGCATCCTCAGATCTGCCTAAGAGGAATAGGCAGATATTGTGGGTGACAAATGATTTTCAAAGTGAAACAGAGAATTTCAAGGACACACTGTCAGGACGGCCTGACTCACAGCTTACTTTTTTTTTTTGATATGCATCTCCCGACCTGTATATAAAATTCATAGTTTCACAAGTGACAAGATAAAGTCTTGGACAACTGGGGGAGAAGGCATATTTCCTGACCCTGTAACCATGGCAACCGCAAGCTGATTGGTGGCAGGCAAGCTTTGTCACCGAGGGGAGAAATTTCAGGTTCCTTTGGGTTCACAGCTGACACTAACATGTTTGCATTTAATTCAGCATTTTCCATATATCCCTGGTATAATTTCTGTTAGATCTAAATGGCGATTAAACATCTCAGTTTATTAAGAGAAACAGTGAAGAAATCATGTGTGTTACATTTGTCTAGTCTTTGATCTGTGCAAAATGTATCATTACAAATTCTATTACCTCAAATCTCAGTCATTGTTGATTTGGTTTTTTTATTGTAAGTATTTTATATTATTATGACTATTTTAGACTAGCAACCTGGTTGTTAAACTGAATACTGTATTTGTATCCCTCCATATGAGAAATTACAAAATAATTTCCTTTTCTTCCTATTCCTATCTTTTTCTGTGAACAGCTAATAATCTTTTTCATTTCTCAATTGATTTTTCGTGACATTTCTAGAAATCTGAAACTGCTATATCTTTAAGTAACAGATTAGCCTAGAATTTAGTTAAGGATTTCCTACTGGTCAGCTAAAAGGCTATTCTTAACAACATATAGGTCCTGTTAGATTTCCTATCAAAAAGTAGAACCAAATCAACCGATCAACATCAGATCTTCTACACCCCTGCATCCCTGTCAGAGACACAACACCCTGAACAGAATGATACCACAAAGCAGCCTGCTGATACCTGAGGCAGCCTGATCAAAGGCATTACTAATCAACACAGAGACTGTTATCAAACACTGGCAAAAACACTGAGTTGTTTTCAAAACAGGCTTTCTGAGCTCTTTGCGAAGTCAGACTAATAATTTACAAATGATTAAATTAGACTTTGAACCATCACACTCTGATGCTACAGTACAATATGATACTATACGACATAATGCAAATCAGTGCACAATACAAAATAATTCAATACAGTATGCTTTTAGTGTCCATGTGGGCAAACTGGGAAGGAATCACATCACTGCTGATTCATAATTATTACACAACAGGGTGAGATTGCCAAGAATAAACAGAACAAACACACAGCACTACACTATGAATGGTGTACACAGAATGGAGAATGGTGTTTTTATTGGCACCATAATTCAGAGATGAAATTCATTTAACCCCGCCGGTAATCATATCGGCACTAAAAAGTTGCAAATTCTGGGTGGCAGGTCGCAGACAGTAATTTCAGATTTTAATAACAATTCCCCTCCTGCAGACAGAGCCTGTATTGAATAGGGGCATAAATTGCTATAGCTGACCGCTAGTACTTACAAAAAGCAATCTGTATGCCCCCCCCCCCCCCCCCCAGACCCCGCCCACATACACCCCCCACCCGCCCACCCCCTACACGGCCTCATCCTCTCATCTCAGCATCTCTGCCTATGTCACACAACAGTATTAATGACACCAGGAAAGGTCACATGATAAATGAGTGACAAAAGAATCAAACCATATTAGCTTACAGCTTTGTTATCAGCGTGTGGCAGAGATGACAGAAAAAACGGCACAGAATCTTCCTCTGAATAATTCTGTTATATTTTGCTGCCTCAGCAAACTAAATGAGAGAGAGGGGGAGAGAGAGTTTGTGAGAGAGAGAGAGAAGAGGGAGGGAGCAAGAGTCAGAGAGAAAGAGAGGTGAGACAGAAAGAGAGAGAGGGAGAGGAGACAGAGAGAGAGGGATAGAGAGAGAGAGTGTGTGTATGACAGAGAGGGAGAGAGAGAGAGGGGGGGAGAGAGGGAGAGAGTGTGTGTATGAGAGAGACGATGGAGCAAAAGAGATGGAGAGAGAGGAAGAAAAAAAGTGTGCATCTGCCTGTTTGTCTCTTCTCCTGACATGGGCTGAGTAATAATCGCCGTTAATGATGGAGCGTGTGCAAGTTCATGCTGCCGGGAGCATTCAGTCACTTCAACTTCTATGAGCTGCTGGGGGAGTAAAGGAGGGGTGGGGGCTGAGACACACACACACACACACACACACACACACAACCCCACCCCTCAGAATACACACACACACACATACCACATCACACACACACACAGACAACCCCACTCCCCCAACCCCTCGGAATACACACACATACCACATCGCACACACACACACACAGACGAATACTGCCTTATGCGCACACTGCATAACACACACACCGACACACGAATACTGCCTTACACACACACGCACACACACACAACCACGAACATGCACACACACAGACACACACACACACACACAAACACTGCCTTAAACACACAGCACATAAAACACGCATACAAACACACACACACACACACACACACAAACATACACAGACAGACACACACACACAAACATGCACAGACACATGCACATATATACACACGCACACAAACACTGCCTCAGATAGATACTCACACATGCATAGACACACACACACACACACACACGCACAGATACACACACACACACACAAACTCCTCACACACCTCTCCCCACTTCAACATGCTCCAGCCGGCTTTAGCATCCCCAGCATCCAACACCCCCATCTCTCCACTGGTCTCAGGAGACCCCACAAGGTCAGCGGTATGAGCAGAGCCCTCTTCAGGCCTCCAGAGAGACAGGGGGGAGAGAGAGATGATATGTATATATTTAGTATCTATCTATCTCTCTCTATCTATATATATATATATATAGATAGAGAGAGAGATAATATAAACATTTATTATATATCTATATTATATATTTATATATATATATATATGTGTGGGTATATATGTATATATATATATATATAACACAACTCTTGTCATGTTAATAAAGCCTTTATAAATTGAAATTGAGAGAGAGAATGGGAGAGGGACAAAGTGAGAGGGGGAGAGAGAGAAAGAGAGGGAGGGAGGGAGAGGGAGAGAAAGACAGGGTAAGACAGAGAAAGAGAGAGAGAGGGAGAAAATGGGAGAGAGAGAGAGGGAGAGACAAATGGTCATGGCAATAATTCATGTTTGAATTTGAATTTGAGAGTGAGAGTGAGAAGAGGAGAACGAAAGTCTGAAAGAGAGAGAGAGAAAGAGCAAGAGGAAATTTGGAAATGCCAATTGAGAAACAATCAGAAAGAAATTTTCAGGCGGATTAGATTGAGAGAGCTTATGGCCCTGAGCTTGATGCTATCGCAACTTTTTTCTTGAGTGCAAGTCATCACAGGCCCAGGAAAAATCAATCACGTTCTCTCTCTTTTCCTCCTCTCCAGGACGAGAGAAACGATATGAAAACAAGACAACGGAAGGAACCTCCTGCTCTCCAGACAAATGCTCCTGTTCTGAGAATGAATTGTAATAGATCTTTATTATTTCCCTTTGCCCTTTAGCGGCGGCTACGCTCAAACACAAAACTATCAACCATAAATAGATTTGCTCAGGATATTCAAAAGCTTCTGAAATACACAAACAGATGTATTTTCATCTTTAGGAGTTGTTACAGATGCATCTATCCACCTTGTTTTAAAAGTTTGCCAAAAAAGTCTCTGCACCAGCTGTTTCCTGCCAAAAACTTCTGCAAAACAGCAGAATCCATTAGCATGTAAACAGCCCCCAACACACAAACACGCAGAGGGAGACACCCGCACACACAAACACACACACACACAAACACACAGAGCTAGCAGGGGTCTGGATCTTTCTCCTCTCTCAGCAGCCCTGTGGATATGACCTGTGTTGCGGAGAGCGATTACAACAGGATGAGGGCAGGCAGAGAGAGAGAGAGAGAGTGAGAGAGAGAGAAAGAAAGAGCTGGCTCCCTAAAACTAGCTTTCATTACACTAGACACAAGCGACTGGCGGCCATCACACCACGGAGACTCTGTGTGTGTGTGTGTGTGTGTGTGTGTGTGTGTGTGTGTGTGTGTGTGTGTGTACCAGCACGAAACCGCCACCTGGGCTGTCCCCCTTCTGTCACACTCCATAGGCCTGAGCTTCTTACTGACGACGAAGAGAGGGACAAAAAAAAAATGAAGAAATAAATAAACATTCATCTCTGCCCACTTTTCTCTCCTGTCTACTTAAATGAAGCGTTTATCTCAAAGGTACTGATTTGATAATTGTGGTTGTCATTACTGCTAGTTAATCTGTGGCTGACGAGTACCCCCACCCCCACCCCCAACCCCTTCTCAGGCCCCCCTCCCTCCGACCCTCCCGCAGCTGCTTACGCTCAGCAGGGTGAAGCCATGCATATTTGACATTTATTACATAAAACAACAATCTGTGAGATCGCGCTGCATAATTACGCCGTTTAGAGTGCGATCCGGGCAGGCAGGGAGAGAACACACCAGCACCCCTGGTGCAGATCAATGGCCATCTGCCTTCCGACGGTCTACCGCCAGCCGGCCAGTGATGGGTCCTCTCTGTCAGCAGGGCTTGTGACAGGAGTGCTCACACAATACAAATGTGATAACGCACGCCAAAATATATCAATATTAATGAACAGTTATGGATTTCCCTTTTATACCTCAGTGTGCCTTTTCTGATGAGACGCCACGAGAAGGCCAAATAGAGACACGCTTCTAGACAGCACTAAGGTAAAAGGGACACATGAGGAGATTTAACTAACATCAACATAAAAATCAACATAAACATAAACAGCGGGATACACCTAAAAAATCTCCTAGCACCATTCATGCATTGATGCAGGGCAATGGATTCAGATTGAGTAACACACATCGAATGAACCCATGTCTGACCTAAGGACATGTACATGGGTCTAGTTTTATGGTGCATTTTACATTACCTTACCATATCTGCACTGTGTGCTCTTATTCAGTATGTATATGTTACCTGGTGCATTTTGTTCTAAATCATTCTACAACATTAAGCTATTTAAATATCTTCCTTCTTTGCAAAGGTTCACCTGCGTAGACACAGAGAGCTAGACTAAGACATGCAGAAGGCATTATTTTGGTAGTGCTCTTGGGTAGGGAGAATTAGAAAATATCAGACTGCCACTGTGATTTGATATTGGGATGAAAAATGTCAAAAGTGGAGATGACAAATCAGACCAGTGAGGAGAAGAGGCTCTCAGCCAGGGGATGTCATTTGTCATGACTGCCATTTGACTGCACTCTCAACCCCCCCCCCCCCCACACACACACACACACACACACACACACAACCCCCGCGCACACACACACACAACCCCCTCCCACCAACACACAAACATACAACCCCCGCACACACACACACAACCCTCACACACACAGACAAACACAGACACACACACACACACACACACATACACACACACACACGTATATATATAAAGCCAGCCCTCTCTGCCTCCTGATGAATGCTACCTTGATAGCCATGAATTCTAAATTATCCAAATTCGCCAAACTGCATCTAGCATCGGCGTGGAAATCTGATTTGTTTGCTTATTTTTGCTCTCTGTCTCTCTGCCTCCCTCTATCTCTCTTTCTCGCTCGTCTTCTCTTTCTCTATCTCAGTCGCTCTCTCAACCTTTTCCACCGAGGGAATTGGATTTGCACTCTGCACAATACACACCCGGCTACAGCATCAAACGCTAAGCTTGGTGACATTTTAAAATGTTCATTTCTCCTTTCTGTTTGTCTTTTTTCTCCCACCTTTTCTCTTATTTCACCATGCCTTTTTTTTTTTTTTAAATGAATAAACTGGAGCCCAGCCACTGGACTTGTAGTGAAACAGCCCTTGCAGCCCTTGAACATTACTTTATAACCCCCCCCACACACACACACACACACAAACTCACACACACACAGACACACACCACCACCACCCAAATAGCCCCCCTCCTCCAAACCTACCACCAACATTACCGCCCGCCGCCCCCCACAAAAGAAGTGGAGAGAGGCAGGGGGTGGGGGTGTTGGGGGGGGGGATGTTGCAGGAGGCCACAGCTGAGCCCCCTGCCTCCCTCGCCGCCCGTGCATAATATGGGAGATAATTAAGCCTCGGCTTCAAGGTTGCATGGACACAGGACAATTCGGCCTAATGAAGTATCGATCGGCGGCAGCCCCAGCTAAAACAAGTTGACATTCATTTAGAAGTAGTGTTGAGAATAGGGGCCTCCGCGCTGCCACGGCAATATGAAGCTGCTGTGGCACAAATTTTAATCATATGAAAACAATGAAGCCCACTCGCTATTACCAGCCCCTCCCCACTCCTTTATGGCTATGAGCCCCTAAATCAAAGGCAAACACAGCACAGGCTTATTGGCACGCTGTCACCTATGAAATGAAGCACATTTCATGTAATCAATTATGAATATACTTCACTGATAACTGGTAACATAAAAACTACAAAATGACATAGAGGAGTCAATGGCATTGCACACATTGTGAGGTTCTATGTTGATGGTAACGATGACTATGAACAGCTCCCATTTACTTCGAAAGCAATAATGTGTGGAAGAACAATCTCTTAATCACATAGTATATTACCAAATATTTTGAAATTCACAGAAAATGTAATTCAAACACTTCAGATTCCAAAAAGACTCATATCATCCCTTCTCCAAAGAAACCTATATTCTCCCCCACTACAACTTCTAGAGACCAGCCCAAGTATAGATTCTCTAGGGTACTCTAATTTGTAGCTCTGGCAGTTTGTTATAGGCTGTGTTACAGTGTGTTTTTGGTATATGGTCAATGGATGTGAACCTGCATTTATTTCTCTATCAATAAAACGTACCAAAAAAAAAAAAAAAAAAAACAAAGCAGTGAGTGACTGACAATAAACCTGGCCCTGGCCCGAACCTGGACCTGATCCCGCCCGGATCTGAAAGGGAGCTGCTCCAGTGAGAGTTGCTAGACACCAAATGACTTGTTTTATTTGAGACACACTGTTATGACTGTGCTGTCTTGTGCAGAAATCCATAGCAGTGGCTAACCATCGCCTGGTGTTGCACTAAAGGTCAATACAGGAATAATATGATACTTCTTTGCCAAGGCAACCTCAGCTGACATTTCTCGTCAGCAGGTTTAAGTCATTAGGGCTTCCTGATTGACAGATGCTAAGATTCACATCAATTGGCCTACTTAGAAGACCAGGCCTTCTAACAAGAGAGGGAACACACACACACACACACACACACACACACACACACACACCGACTTTTATGAGAACACCCAAGTGGAGGCTACTCCTTCAACCAATAATGAGTCAATCACAGAGACCGTTTTGGGGAAATTGTTTGCGAGATTGCCACATGTCATGAGATCTTGATTAGACCTGAGACCATTTCCTAAACACAGTTCCATTAGAACCACCATTCCAGTACAAAACCCAACTAAAGGGAGTAAAAAGTTTACTGTTTTCTGATGCTGCTTCCTGTGTGTGTGTGTGTGTGTGTGTGTGTGCGCACGTGTGCAATGGCATGTGCGTGTGCGTGCATGTGTGCGTGTTTATGTGTGTGTCTGTGTGTGTGTCTGTGTGTGCGTGTGGGTAATGTGCATCCTTTTAACATCTAACATTTGAATTAATTTGGTAGAGAAGAAGCAATAATCCTTTTCATTCCATGCCATCAACAAAATCACTTCAGATAAAAATGAGGAAGAGAGTGCACTGAAGACATTAGTTCTGCACACACACACCTACACAGGGCGTGCACTGGAAAGATCAGGATAACCCTCCCACACACACACACACATACATGTGCACACACTTACACCTACAGAGAGTGCACTGGAAATCAGGATCTCACACAGGTTCACACACACACACACACACACACACACACACACACACACACACACACACACACACACACACACACACACACACACACACACACACACACCATCAGTAGAAATGAAACCAAATGGGGTCCAGTCATTTGGAGAAACTCATTTGTCAGAAGCCCAAATGCCAGGAGAGCTGAGAGTATAATTCACTTCTGCAGTTAATTTTTGGCTGGAATATGGCCACTCTGAATGTCACACTTTACCTCCACATCCACACTTCAGGCTACACTACACCATTTAATGCAAATATTTGGGCATAATTTGTAAAATAATTGTTGGTGTCTTAATGGTGTCTACAAATGTCAGCTGACAGTCTGTTTTAACACCAAATGAGACAGGACAGATGAGGCTAAAAAAGATTATTCTCCTGAACTCAATGCATTTTAAAACCTAAACCAATTATTCAAAAAAGGAAAGTTCTCCCACCCACATTAGCATTGTGTAATGTCCCTGATCTCATCAGACCCAAGTCCATCTCAGTCCCCATCAGAACCACGTAACATTCAATATAAGTGAAAACGGCTAATGTTTTAAAACGAAATCTCCATTTATAAATTGTAAAGATCAAATATTTGAACATACAACAATCACTCCTACGGGCTGAAATTGGAAATTTGTGGATGCATTTATGCAACATAAAACTAGCAGAGAGGCATTAACAACTCCAGTCCATAAAAAGAGTCTTTAAAATTCCACATCTCCATTATCACATAAATGGACACCATTAACACTCGAGAAGTGGTATCTGTTATGATATCAGTGTCTAAAACATTATGTATATTATGTGACTGTAGACCACTCATACAGACACTAAAAAACCTATGCACCAATATATACACTTTATTGCAACTCGCTTAGCTCATAATTACTGCAGTGCTTTACCACACAGTAATACTGCAAGGACAAAACTGACTGTGGGTGTTTCTGAATATGCATTCTTCTCTGTACCTGCATTCCCATGTAAACTTGTGAAACGTCAGGAAACGTTATCAGTCACAACCAAAGTACTGTTCCAATTCAAAAGTTTGCCTCTAGCCAAGTACAGATCAAATGCCTGTAAGTGTTCTCGCTTCATGGGTTTCATCAAGGATGCAGCAAGAGATGACTTGTGTGGAATTGGGTAGCCAAGTATCCCAGAATGCATTTTAAAAAGTAGCTGCAAGTAGTGCCAATGGCAGCAGAGAAACAACCACATTGCTGTTTTGTATTATGAATGTTGTTCGTCATATGTAGTTTTTATGTTTTTTTACAGGCGAGAAAATAATCTTTCATATTTCTAATATGGGTAGATAAATATAGCAACTTCCTAAATGTTCGAATAAATATAGCAAATTCCTAAATGTTCGACAATGTGTGATATATTTCTAAATGTCAATTACAGTGAAAAATGCAGGGCAGACTCCAGAGCCAAGCTGAGCCGTGAGGTCAGCAGGAACGCTGCTGTCCCAAACGCAGACTGAGTGTACTGCATCCTCCACAGACTGAGTGTACTGCATCCTCCGCAGACTGAGTGTACTGCATCCTCCCATCCGCGAGTTTGGACTCCTGAGCTGCACTTGCCAAGTTCGAACTTCCCAAGAACGGGAGATCGTATTTGAAATGCTCCATATTGAGAAACGCCCTGTACCAAGAGCTCACAACAGGTGCACACAGGTGCACCATCGGAACATCACTCAGTCAGTGCACCACAGCTGACATGCATCATGCACATAAAAGCCTTCAGAGCTCAGACGAACAATAAAACAGACATATACACACAGCAGGAATTGGATAAAGTAGATCGTTTTTTTATGAAAAGCCTCCGTCTTTCCTCAAAAAGACGTGATGAGCTGACCTTCTTGTTGTTTTTATAAATTACCAGATTGATCAAGCATGTGCTGTGCTTCCAGGGAAGTCCAGCTTGCTAGGACTTGTCTTTACCTGTGCCTACTAACAGACAATGCCGTTACGAAAGCATGAACGGCAAACTGACCCAGTATGCTCAAAAGCACACAGCCAAATGCATGATATGGGGCCTTATGCAATACCATACATTTGTTTCAGCATGGTATGGATTTGTGGGTAAAATTATGTGACATAAAGCACTGTTACATTTGCTAACAAATAAAAGAATCCAAGGCAATACTAAAATAGACAGAATTCAACAAGATCAAGCCGTTCAATTGCATTCTGGGTAGTATTCTGTTTAACTCAACCAAGTATCTATTCTTGAGATGCAACCATGTCTAACTTTTGCGGCAAAGGATTAGTTAAATCAATTGTAGCTGACCATAGCCAACAGCTCTCAGCTTGTTCTGAGGGATGCATGCATGATTAAGGATGAAACCAAAAGATAAATGTTTCATCGATAAACTCGCTTTAAGTGGTGACACCTGTGGCCTTGGAGACTGGACAAAGCAACCAGGCCCACAGCTTGATTTACGACTTTGCTAAGTGAATTGCAAGAATATTAGACAGGTATAAATATGAATGAAAAAAAAATGAGTTAAAAAATAAATGCAATATTCTAATGAAGCTGTAGCCTGCCCTGAGAATGAGTGTTGGAGATATTATTCAAAGTCATTAAACTTCTGTGGATGTGTCCTGGAGTCTGATTTGACTTTAAAAAGAGACCTGAAACTTCTCGATGGAGTCTTCTGATAGCTTCGTTCTCAGACGCATCATAAATCACATAAATTATAAATCATAGTATGTTTTGACAAACATGACAAACAACAAAAAAAAAGACAGGGCTGTCCAGTTTATGAAAGAAGTTTGCATAAACAAAACATACCCTCATGGACCATCATAAATATGGAAAAGCCAGGTGTGAAATGATTACCTAGTCACAATAATATAAAAAAGAAAAGTGTGGAAAAGCAGGAGCTATTGGCCAGTGATTTAAACGTTTGTTGGCTCTTCTTCTGCTCTGAAGTATACTCTATAAGTTACCTGCTGAAGCTGGAAGAGTAAGTCCAGATCTTTGGTTGACTTCAGATGTGGTCAACACAGGGAAACATACAGTAGATCCTTCACTGAGAATTACAGAGGACAGACAGACAGACAGGCAGGCAGACAGGCAGAGACAGACAGACAGACAGACAGACAGACAGACAGAGAGAGAGAGAGAGAAGAGAAGACAGAGAGGAAGGCATAGGAAGAACAACAAAAGGGTAAATGTTAATTCAGGTATCAGAACAATTTTAGTGATATTGGGCCCTCATTTCATTGACGGGCAACTGGCCATGAGCAAAGAAATGAGGAAAGTCAGCCGCGCATGAACTAAAGCTAATTTAATAACTTGGCAAAATAATGTTGCTAATTTAATACCATGAGCAAGATCCTGAGTGCAAACATGGGTGGGCCAGCGCAGTGCTCCCACACTCCACATGATGGCTTTAGTTCATGAGCGATGGACTTTGCACGTTGCCCGTTAAATTAAATAAGAGCCCATAGTGTTACTGTCAGTTATTTTGAGCATCCATTTCATACACGACTCTGACTGCCAACTGGTGGTGTGTATTGTATCAGTGGTTTTAAAATTCTCTTCAGTCAGAGTTGACCGTCAGTGATCACTCTCAGTTCGTTACCATACATGCTCATCACAAAAACACAGAACATAGTGTTGAGTGGGCTCTGTGATCTAAACTGAACAGTCTTCCCTAAGGTGACCTGACCTGAAAGCGTGTCCGATCACACAGGCTGGCATGAGAGTGAGTTTTACCTCAGTGGTTTAGATCAGAACCTCAGGATTGATTAAAAGAAGCAAACCCATTCAGATGCTTTTATGAACCTATTATGAAGTGTCGTGACAAACAAAGAGTTAATGCTTCTTCATAACAGCACTTCCGAGGCAATGTCAATTCATGCCATGGGAAAAAAGTAGGCCAGAAACTATCTGAAATAATCCTTACCACAAACCCAATCTGGTAGATTTGAATCATACGTGATTAATTCTTCGGTATTAATCGTGTAATTCTTTCATATAAAACAAAGCTTAAGCTTTTTTTTGCTAAGATATTTGACCTTGTCAAAGAGTTAAGACATTACAGCTTGGATTTAAAATGCATCTAAAGATTAAAAATGATGGTTGACTATTACCCAGGATTATAAACCAAGGAAAATTGCTTTTCATTTCAAAACACAACTGATTTTAAAGAAATAAGGAGCAGGTGGCGTATTATATATTTGTGATCGAAAACAAGGTTGTACGGAAGATGTGTTGGATATCTACTGTATATTCCCCTGTCTTCTCCTCCCCCACTGCAGCAAGTAGAGAAATTAAAGTAATACCTTGTAAGAGCAAGAAAATTTGTTCTAAATTTATTCTTCACAGCTCGGGGCTATGCTCTACCTCAGAAATGCAGAGTGCCTTTGATCTTCTGTCATTCAAGTGAAAAAAATCCTTTATGACTATCAAGTGTGTCTCACATTCAGACTGGACCTTGTTTACTTCAGCTGCAGTGTGTTTAGATGTGAATGAAAATTACTCCAGAGATGTTGGAGTTTCTGCTCCCTAGAAAAAGAAGGATTGAAAAATAAAAAACACACACACAAACATACCCCTTTCCACGTGTTCTCAAAAATAATCAAGGTCACTCTCAAAAGGCCTGCCTTTTATGATTCATTTATGCAAGGCCATGCCAGCACTCGTGTGTGCTTCTGTTTAAAGTGTAAGAACAAATAAGAACCTGGAATGTTTTGTACAATTTCATTGTCTTCTTTTCAGCGACTACAAGCAAAAACAACCCATTGACTGAATGGCGAATATCCAAACAATCAAGGACTTTGAGCAGCGGGTTATATAAGCCCACAGGTTTTTGCCTACAATGTGTTCAAATTGCTTCCCTTGTCCTTATTGTTATCCGATTACCTGCCACCATTGCATAATCTACTTCAGGGCCCGTGGCAAACAACTTCTACAAAATGGTGAGCTGAAGCCATTATCATCAGGAATAAGAGCATACCTATACTATTTCCCAAACACACACT
This sequence comes from Clupea harengus, assembly GCF_900700415.2. Taxonomy (NCBI): domain Eukaryota; kingdom Metazoa; phylum Chordata; class Actinopteri; order Clupeiformes; family Clupeidae; genus Clupea; species Clupea harengus. The sequence continues at coordinate 6,580,730 of NC_045168.1, forward strand.
ATGGGCACCAGTGCATCATCGATTCACCCATACAATAAACAACCTTTACCAGAGGGCCAGAGTCATCTCTATGGTTTCATTAGAAAAAAAAATATTCTCAGTAGGCCCCTTTATCTATCTTTTTCAATTAAATGGGGAAGATTAAGGTCTGATATGATGACTTGGGATCAGTAATCACGCACAAGGCACCAGCCCTCACTTATATTACTCAAGGTCTCAAATCAATCAAGAATAAATATGGAATTAGGCATGACGAGAAGGGACAATACAATTAAGTGAATGTTCGTGACTTGCATCTCACAATTGAAGGAATCCACTTAAAAAAAAAACAAGGACATTTCAATGTAGAAATCAAAGAGGGATCAGATCTCTCCATTTAATTTGGACTTAATTTGGACTTTATTTCATATGGGTCTTTGTAGGGGGGGTTTCATACATTGTTGCACCACTGCAAATCCATTCAGTCACAAAGGCTCTCTCTATTTACTTTAAAGTAAGACATCTGTTTATGTTGTTTATGTCTGTTCGTGTCTATTTATGTCGGAATCCATTGATTTTTTTGTTGTTGTTGTTAAATCTAAGGTAGTGTAACAACATAACAGGTGAGTTTATAATTTGTATCTGTAACAGATGCCAGACTCGATAAACTGGACACAGTTACACTGGCCATATAAAAGTGTAAAACTACACTGGCTACTTGTATGATGCATGCGCTCTGTGAGCCATCTCATATCATGAGAGCTTCTTCTAAAGGGACAGAGAGATGCATCAACGCACAGGTAGCAGTTTAAAAGAAGCTCCAATTACCATGACTTAGCTGATAATAAATATTTAGGAAATTGGACGGGTCGATTAACTTTATCCCCCTAGCCAGTTATATGGTTGCAGTTCCACTTTTTTGCTAATGTTCAGCAACTGCAACTTTAGATTGGCTTGGGGGTGAGTGGATAGGCCTGAGCTAACGTCTACAGTATCAAACACATGGAAACATTTCAGTGGTAAGTGAATATTCAAAATCGTGCTATTGGCTATTTTCAATCGAGTTAGACGTGAGGCTACTTTTTTTTAATCTTTTCCTGCTTGAGGAACCTTAACCTCTTTAAATGTACGGAGAGCTAGACTTCACTGGCTTTGTCAATTTTAGATTGGACATCCAACTACATAGTGTAATTATCAACATCACTTAAAATACCGGCCCAATGACCACATCAAATAGCATTTCTTGATCATAGTTGAATAACATGTGTGCACAGCCAACGGATATATCTAGAATCCCTTGCTTCGATCCCAGCAAACAGCCTGAAATAAAAAGCTATTTGAAGCCATGAGGCATTTAAGGTGTTCTCAGATCGTCTCGGGTATTTCCAATGTGTGTGTCGTCATGGAGGGGTGAGAGTTAATAGAAGGGAGTCTTTTTATTTTTTTGACTGAGCACAAACAACAAATGTTGACCTTGCTGCCTGAAAAAGCAGAAGGCCTTAAAGGTATATGCAAACACAGCAAACACGGACACCTCAAAAGAAACGGGGGCCCTCGCTTTTGATGTTCTTGCAGGGCCATTTTCAAAGCAACAGTGGATGCCCATAGGCTTGAATTCCATCAAATCTCCTTTGATATCCGCAAGTCCTCAGTGTTTATAATTACAAACAAGCTACCTCCCCCCACTACTCCCCATCATGATTAAAACATTGCGCAGCTATGGCGTCCACAGAGGGGTAATGAATAGAGGGGGTAAGAGAAAGGCAGGTATGTGGGCTAATCTGAGGCTGACGCCATCCCACCTCTGAAGCTCTTTGTAAACAGAACCACGGCGCTTCAACTGGGCACTAAACACATACACACCCCGCAAATCCGCCTTTGATTGAACGCGAGTGTGTGCATGCACATAAAACCCACAATTACACTCAGTGAAGTTGCGCTCAGTATATGCATCTGCTATCTATCGCTGATTAATGGATTTGAACAGGATGCGTCTGGAATCTGCATTGTCACAACAGTAATCTGATTCCAGCGTTCAGTCAAGTTCATAAGTTCCCCTCTTAAAGAAATGAGCAAGATACTCCAGCTGCATTACCCTGGTAGCCGACATCATCAGCACATAACAACATACAAGGAACAGCACCTTTGCATCCATACACTGGGCCTTTCCACACAAGTGAGAAATGGGTTGGGGGGGGGGGGGGGGCTCATCAATATGATTTTTGGTTGAATGCATGCGGGCTTACTCACGTCTGGTACTGAATGACCCTAACAGTGCCCTAGTCATGGTTGGCGAGAACGAGGGAGGGGCTCTCTTTAACGATCCTGAGCAGCTGGGACAGTCGTCTCATTTAAGGAAACTTGGGAATGGCCTCACCACAGTCATCGGGGGGTTGCCGTGGCGACTTTGTCCAGCAGGCCTGTTCTGGGGAAGTCATAGGTATCGTCAGGCGGTCAAGGACTGTCATGTAAGGATTAATGAGGGAGCTCAAGGCACTCTGCAGGGAGGATCATGTTGGTGTGTATGTGAGTGTGTGTGTGTGTGTATAAGAGAGAAAGTGTGTGTGTTTGTGTGTGTGCGCACATGTCAAAAAAAGAGTGAGAGAAAGTATGTGTGTGTGTATGTGTGTGTGTTTGCATGTATGTGTGTGTATTTGGTAAGTGTTTGTGAGTGGATGTGTGTGTGTGTGTGTGTGTGTGTGTGTGTGTGTGTGTGTGTGTGTGTGTGTGTGCGCGTGTGTGTGTGTGTGTGTGTAGAAAATGAAAGGGGGAATTTCAGGCCCTACAGGCCCTCTCTTCATCCATGCTGCCATGTCCACAGTGGACAGCAAATCAGACCATTTTCAGGTTGACATTTAGGTAATTAACAAAAATGATGATTGGCACTACATCTGCCTGCAGTGCACAGGGCTGGCCAGCATCATGACCGCGTAACCATGGTTGATGCGATCACAGCATTAAATTGTCTCCTGCAAATAAAGTTTGTTTTCAAAATAGCCAGTGAGTAATGAATAGAAAATACAACAAAACCACATGATGAGGACTGAATTTATAACACACTCTGAAATGAGTGTCTGTCAGTGCATTCTTTATTTGGCACACACACTTGCAGCCAAGAGGTTTAGTCTTGGAAGGCAGCAAAGGTGCATATTTTACAAGCATGCGTACAGACGGAAATTAACCCCCAGAACTTTGATGTTACTAGGATGCTACTGTACCAGTTGAGTTGCATGATTATCAAGTGTAAGGTGTTACATACACGTCATCCAAAGCATAAACACACACACACCAGCGCGCACGCCCACACACACGTAGAATGACCCCTGGCTTGTCTTTTCAGCTCTGCAGAAGTACTATGTGTAAAGTCCTGTCAACAAAGCAGCCAACACATAAACACACACACACACACACACACACACACGCGCACACACAAATACAAACATGCGCGCACACACATGCACACACACACAAACAACACGCAGAATGGCCCCTCGCTCGTCTTTTCAGCTCGGATCTTCACCCTATGGCCCGTGTGTGTGGTCTAACTGAAAACCAAAACAGATCCATTCCCTCACGTTCCCCTGCAGACGAGCGGATCAATAGGAGGCCGTGCCGCTATTGATCACGGTAAGGGCAGTAATGCGCACAAATTCGCCCAAAACAAGACCTATTTTACAGGTCCTGGCCTTGCACAGGAAACACTTTAAGGGTCACGGATCTTTTAACACAGTCAGGTGATGTCACAGTACTGAGGAGGCCGGTGTAGTGGGTTGGGCTTTTCCCCTGAGGACCGTCTCCTCTGTTTCCATTCAGTAACGCAAGTCTATAAGTGGAATAGAAATAATATAATAATAATAATAATAATAATAATATTTACACACATATATGAAATGTATGCCTTTATATGTGCAGGCTCCAGATGGCGACTTAACTTTTACATTTTGCAACAATTTTTTTCCTTGTCAGTCGCCATTGGCGACAGTCCCCCAGGTGAACACTTTTCCGTCAGCCAGCTGATATATACATCATGATGTGACACGGTTCAACATTGCACTTGTCCAATTGTGCAAAACAGGCAAAAAAAAAACATCATCATGACAACTCAAAATTTCGGATGACTTGACTCAATGGACAAGTGTACTCATGGTGCAGCGTTGTGAAACATTATATTGACATTGGCATTTGTTTTCAACTAGCATAACTGTTCATGAAATCTGTCAGTGGTAACTATAGGCAGAGCTGTGCAGCAGGTCGCCCATCGCCGGTCATCTTTCCTCACTCCTGAAAGAAGTAAACACACGTCTAAGGCTACTATTTCCCCAGCCGCCGAAAGTTTGACAGATGCCTGAAAATCACCGTGACACAACATTCTGTCAAACACATAGATGATAAAGTAGGCTATAGTGTGTTAATCTAATTAACATTTAGGTTGACTACAGTAGCCTGACAACATTTATAAAGTTTGCTACAACTCACTAAAAGCTCTTAGGTAACTAGGCTACTGAAGACTCCAACGTTGTCCACGTCACGTCACATCCATGTCTACATCACGTATGTGATCATCTGAGTATTTCCTTACCAATAAAGTTTGGTAGGTGCAAGAATTCAAAATCCCAATGTTATTCTTAGACACAGAAGTTAGTGTTAAGATGTGGCGATTATAAAGATTGCACCAGCCACACAGTCAAGTTAATTATTTGGTAGTAGCCACTTTTTGAGATCTCTTCCAAGGAAACTGTGAAAGTTAATTGTGAGTTCTGATTGTATTTTGATTGGTTTCTCAGCATAGGTGGTGAAATCATGTTGTGTCCAATACTAAATTGTAAACAAGGCATATTTTTTACATTATATGGACTCCTGGCACCCTATTTAGCATGTTGCAGAAATAAGTAACAATATAAAACATGTTCATGCATTTTATCATATCTCTCAGACAATGTTGCCAAAACCTATTATTTCCCAGTAATATTGCCCATCACCAGTAAAGGGAGGCCTTGCTAGGCTACAGAATCCGGTGCAAAGTCAAGACCACTGACAAGACAAAAGGGAGCACAGACCAAACTATACTGAACATAGACACTGCGTCTGCATCTGCATCTGTTTTTTTATTTTCCTTCACATTTGGCTCCTAAAACTTTGATTTGGCTCTTTAATATTTAGAGTATGGATTTTCTCTTGCCTGGAGCCCTGAGGTGTATGTACAAATGTACCACATGTCCGCTGAGATACAGGTACCTATTGAGTAGATACATTTAATGTAAATAATTTAACATGAAGGGTGAAAGTAATGCATGAACTGAACGAACTATTGAAATGACCAAAAAGTAGTATAAGACAAAACATCATAATTTACATATGAAAGGGGAACAATGCAAAAAAAAAAAAAAAAAAGCGCCTTGTTAAAACTTCTGATTTAAATGTAAGGCCTGCGCTGCACATTAGAAGTACAACCACTTGAACCAATTAAGCAGAAACAAGAGATGTGCGAGATGCGCAAGATGTTATTGGTGATATCAGTGTCACAATCTACACGGCTCTCATCAGTGTGAGCCTCCGCAGCTTGGAGCAGGGCTCTGGCCTAATAAGGGCGTGCTTTAATTCGGGGACGTCACAACAATGAGGCCTTGGAGATCAGACGGGGAATTGCACTTGTCCGCTGTCCTTGTTGTCTAGCAAGAGGCTCACAGACAAAACACGAAGACAAAATGTGCAGTGGGGTGTGTAGGGGTAAGAAGGGAGGGAGGGGGGAGGGAGGGAGAGTGAATGTGGTAGTGATGGTGGGCTGCACAATATCCATGGGGGCTTCTACATTGGATCAGCTAAATAATGTAATTGTTCTCTAAAAGCTTAGTCAGAGCCTAATTAGCATGGGTGTAATTGCGATGCCTTGTGGCATCGTGCAATTGACATCGACAATGATGTTAATTACTGTAATGGCTGCAAAATGCTTTGAATACTTCAAAGTAATGCAAATGATCTTGCTAATCCACAAAGGCAGCTCATTCAAGAAAAGTGTTTGATTTACCAGTCATTTAAGAGCTTTTTCTCCCTGCACTGCACACTCAAGAGTGATTCCGCTTGGCCATTGATATCTCCACGGACACAAAAGCTTGCAAACCATCCCGAGAGGAGAGAGGTTACAACATCAAGCATTATGGGATGTTATGACCGCGTTCCACCTGCTTAGGATTCCTCCCTGAGTTAATTCGTTTTTTAAATACATTTTGTGAACTATGCTGATGACCATAATCCAAAACAGGCCTACAATGAAACTAAATCAATGCAGCTTTCTCAACAGGCCTTAGAAACATCATACTGCTTCATATAAAAGCAAACATGAAACATTCAGGGGCAGATGTACTAACATTTCATCGTAATGTGTGCCTAAAAACATGACGTGGTGTGTATGAACAGACCAGACATGGCTAAAACTGCATCGTGCCTGCCGCAAAATGAAATGTTGCACTCTGACTTATGCATATGCATTAATGGAAGCAGCCTGAGAAGAATGGGGGCTTTGGGCAACAGTATGGGAGCAGAAGCGCAAGGAGTGACGTAGGTTGCCATCACTTTTTCACTTCATCCACTTGTAGTAGATGCCTGCTACACTATTATACTACAACTGCACAAATAGTCAGAGAGTATTTTTTTGAGTGGTTGTAGAACTACTACCCTGCATTATCTCTCTGTTTGATGAGACCTTATTAGCATGTATATTTATTTCCTGACCGCTAGACATTTGATTCCTTTTTAATGTCGGTCGATGGTTCCATGATTCCATTCAGTTGCACCTGTGATTGAATGATTCCATTCAGTTGCACCTGTGATTGGATGATTCCATTCAGTTCTGGGCGCCTCAAATTGCGGTTAGAGGGCAGTGATATTCGTTGATTACGCAATCTGCCACAGGTTTAGTACATTCAACGTGAAATGAAAAGGCACAGCATGCGCTTTCAGCAGACTGGCCAAGTCGCTGTTTACACTGTACTCTCTAACATACGTTCCCCACAGTGTCAAACAAATGAACCACCATTGCTGAAATTAATGTTCAGCGTGAACAACCATGTAATCATCACACTTCTTTGCATACTGTATTTAAATTAAACATCGTGTTTAAATACCAGCAAAAAAATCCTGGATGAAATTAACGACTTTTGTCAATTATTGGCAGAAAGTCAACAGTGAGCAATTCCATCAGTTGGGAACCAAAAGGGTCCCCGCACATCTACGCCTTACATTTTATGCAAGAGAAAACAATTGATTTTGTGTGTGTGGGGGGGGGGGGTCATTTCAATACATCAGCACTGCTCCCAACAGACCCCCCAGTGCTGAATGGAACCATGGTATGTCTTTAGCAATAATGCAAAATCAATGAGCAAAAACTGCACCATCATCTCCTCAAATGCAAGCTGCTATTTCAGTGATTTCTAATTAAATAGGCAGCGAGTCTAAATAAATGGTTCTCTCCGCTCTGTTGAAAAATAAAATAAAACAAAAACAAAAAAACCAACATGGATGCAATTCCAAAGATAAAATTATATAAATTTGCCTGCTTGAGTCTGAGTGAAAATACATTGATCTGTGTGGGAGACATCCTTTGACCACTCTCTTGCAGAAGCAGTGTTTTGAAAGAGATATATGTATGGTAATTCTTTTTCCATTTATCTCCAAGATTCAACCTAAGAGAGGAACAACCTTCTCCCATTTGCAGTTCCATTCATCTTTTCTCGCCGCAAAATCCAATGAAAGACAAAGTCCAGCGCCCGTCTTCTCGGATTAAATATTCATATTGGCTGGTTTTTCACTCTGCACCCAGAGTACACAGACAACTTCCATGCTTGTTGCTCTTTGATATAAAGTCGGCTAAGGCGATTGGGGGATCAGTGGCCCATGAACAGGCGAGGACGGGGCGACAAGGAAAAATACCAGAATAAACACAAAAGAGCTAACAATTACTGGCACTTTTCTGTCATGGAGCGGGGAACAGGAGCCTTATAAATTCATAGTATTCTGATAAGGCATGTTATGCTCTGTTAAAGAACAGAAAAGAAACGAAAGGAGCAGAAAAAAAACAAGTCACAGCACACCCAGAAGTGACTGCTGACTGATTCCAGTCTCTAAATATTTCACATTTTGTTCGTGTACACGGGTTATAATTTTTTTTTTCCTGCTTGTTATGAAAGGCTTGTCTCCCGAGGCTGCCATTAAGCACCACTGCCTCAGTCAGCAACGGACCCAAGTGTAATTTAGGTCCTTTCTTTTACAGAGTCACATAACTGTCACTCTCAGAAAGATGAGCCCAGTTAATAACATTAAAGTCTCACCGCGTCCATCCGTGTGTGTGTGTGTGTCTGTGTCTGTGTGTCTGTGTGTGAGTGAGAGTGTGTGTTGGGAGGGGTGGGGTCCTCTTTGTGCAAATTTCACTTCTCATATAGATCTGTTGTTACTTAGAGGGATATCCCACGTCTTCCCTCTTTTCAACTGTAAATCCTGGCTAATATTGCTGGAGGCTTTTGGACTGTTTTACTGCAGTATTTAAATGGGGTGCGGGGTTGGAGGTACAGAGATGCCGAGGTGGGGGATGGTGGGGGGGGGGGATAAGTCAAGGGTCTGTAACAGATGTCCAGTGGTCCTTCCGCTGTCCCTTTGGCTAATTTAGCACTATATTGAGCCTTCAGGGAGGATTGATGGTGCGAGAGGAGGAGCATCCTCTCCAGCGCATGAACAAGTCCCTGGAGGTGGCGGCTACAACTTCCCCAACACTTTATTATTGGTCAATTTGGAGTCTTCTTTCACTTGGGTGACATGGCTTAGGAGATGTCACAGACTGGCCAATCAATACCCGGGAGCTTAGCTGCCTGAAGTGCCAGCCACCACGGACGGCGGTGGCCACGGCAGCAGCAGCAGCAGCTGTGGCCGCACTCACTCCTGACCTGTTTATCGGATGGTAATTACTTTCGAAGTCCACCCCCCCCCTACACCACACACACACACACACACACACACACACACACACACACACACATACACATACACATACACATACACACACACACACATCTACACACACCCCCCCCTAACAACTCTCCATTTGGCCGTCGCTGACCAGAGTCCACATTAATGAAGACAAAAAAAAAAAAGCTTGAAGGCTGAGTGATCAATCCACACCAAAGCTTGACCAGTGCATTAGGGATGAGGGGGAGAGGTCATTATTAACTGGGGGAGGTGTGTGTGCTTTGTGCTGCGGACCTCAACCTCAAGCACAGCCTCTCTGTCCTGTCTGGCCTCTAAGAGTCAAATTCATGTCTCTGTATCGGCAGGTTTGTGCGTTCTCGTTCTGTGAATCATCATTTGCCAAACAAATATACCCTGTTTTTGTTGTGTCTTCAAAAAAAAAAACAAGAACAAAAAAATGGGAACAAATTAATTATAAGCTTAGCTGGTATTTGAATAAAAAGCACTAATCGGTAACCCCGATCGCCTTCAGATTGGGTCAGGGGGTATCGACCCCGTTATCTCTGGGCATTTTCTTGGCTGGTTTCCTCCGCGTGCAGACCCAGGGCAGAGCAGCAGGGCTGCAGCAGTCTGCGGTCGCCTGTGGCTCAATGGACTTGACTTGTGGCGCAACAAGCCGCTCAGCGCGAAAGCAATCCACAGCCCAGGGACCAGGCCAACATTGATCCTATGGATTTCCTCCCAAAGTTGTGATAATGATATATTATGGCCAGATTTGGTCGAACAAACTGCTGTGGAAGGATGACAGCAACTGACACGCATAAAGAGAGTGGCTTTAACAAGAAGGCAAGGCAGGGCACGTTTACTTATAGAGCACATTTCACACACAGAGCCAATTCAAAGGGAACATCCAAAAGAACAACGATGGACGCAAGAGGGAGGGGTAACTCTGTCCATCCCGTGCAAAAGGCTCCTTACAGACAACATCTACTCACAGTTAAGCACTAGGGTTTCACTGAACACCACAAAATAAGTTGTAAATGTGTAGATTATATTTTAACGAGACCTGAATTTTATGCCCGTTCATTACATGGTACAATACCTGTATATATGTTTTATTATTATCATCATCATTTCCATTTACTTGTTTATCTATTGACTGATCTTTGTTTATTTGACAGCTTGCACCACACTGCACAGTAAGCCTAATACCAATAGTGCAGGGTCATTCTTTCTGCACTGCTGTAGCTCAGCAGTGGATCTGTGACTATGATGCCCGTCATAATGCTGTATGCAAAAAAGGGACACTAACCTGCGCCGATATATCTCAGTACATGCGAGTGTTCTAATCTTCCTGGAACTCGCTGTCCGGTTCTACGGAAGCTTCATAAAGACATAAAATGCTTCTTATGAAATCCATCATTTCTAGTCCTCCTCTCATTCAGATTAAAATGTAATCACTGATTATAGTGACCCCTTCGGCAATTTCTCTGACATCAAGGCACACGAACATTTCAAATCTCAATATTCGACTACAACTTGCAGAGAGAAATATCATCTTTTCTCAATGCAAATTGTGTGATAAGAAAAAGTAGGCGGCTGTACCAGGCTTATGAAATGTACAAAACGCCCCATTCTGCATACTTGCCGTCTGTTTCTTCCCAACTTTAATGTAATGAACCAGTGGGTTGCTCACATAAGAGACTACAGACACAAGTCTATTCAGCCAAGCCCTTTAGGACAGCAGTGAGATCCCACAGATTTCCTGTTTTTGACCGATAAGTCACTGAAAATGGACCAAAATGAATATTTGCATTTCACAGTCAAGAACGGCTGTAAACATTTTATGACACCACTGACCATAACGACACACTGACTGTCTACCTGCTTGCCAATACAGTACTGTCACAGTTTGGGGGCTACAAATGTCTGCTTTGAGAAGCACTATGGATCTGCACTTTCATGTCATCAGAGAGAGAAAAAGAAAAGAGGTCTTTGAGTCCTGCTTTCCATTCCCCATCAGACACTTTGTTTGATGACAGCTGCAATTTTGCATGCTTTTCGGGTTCCCTTTGTCTTGTCGCCCTTTCTTTCTTTCTTTCTTTCTTATCTGAATGCTAAAACGACCTGCAGCCCCCGCGTCCTCCTCGCCTGTATTTTAAAAAGCCAACCCAGGCAGCCAGCCTCCCTGCGCCATCCGGCCAGGCTGCATGCTGGGTGATCATTTCGTAGCTGTTATGGCCAAATCAAGATAACAACATGTCTCTCCAGACAAAATGACCACAGCATGATGCTGCCAGCTGAAATTAATTCCGCAATTGACTAGAGGGGAAAAATCCAGCGCTTCTGCCTGCACCTACAGTAGTCCTGAATATGTAGGACCCCCTTATCTGCCAGTGTTATTCAGGGAGAAAAAAAGAGAGAGCGAAAGAAAGACTGAACAAAAAAAAACAATCTCAGGACACTGGGGATTACACTGATGAAAATGTACATCAAACAAAAAAAAAAACTAGCACCCAAAAAAAGCTCTTTTGTTGTCTTGTTATAAAATGCTCCGTTAATGCTACCTTTGGATTTTTCTATTACTTTAAATGAGGCATTGCAAATAACTATTTGTCCCCACAGGAAGTACAGATGTTAAGTAAAATTCAATGTCAGCCATAACCCTGTACGTTAAGGAGGGATTCTAACCTGCACCAATGAATGACAATACACAGAATGAAGTTCAGTATGTCTGCAATCCTGAAAATCACTACGTGGTATAATAAGCCTTTTTAAGCTATAATTTAGATTTTAAAAGATTTAAAAGATTGGCCTCACAGTTAGCCTAAGACAGTATCCCAATACAATGACTATTATGCCATCTTGCTTTAAAAATCTCTACAGAAATATCTAGACAGATTGAACTCTACCTAAATCCATTCAATCCATCCATTTGTTTTCCCACCAGACACACAAATGGCCCATTACTATAAACCCTTCTGCAACTCTGTGAATATGAACGATAGATGCTAATGACACTTGGCGATGACTAATTCACCCAGATCAAGTACACTCTTCCTCTGGTTCACGTGACCTGGAAAAGATGCCGGGGTTTGTCAATCAGGGCTGGAGCCTAGGAGAGTTTCTAGGTCAGGTTAAAATTCATGTCGTGCCGATTAGCTGGAGGTGTTAATGTTGGGGTTCCTGCCACAGCGAGTTCACTGACTATCTGATCAATGTCATACTGAGGTGTCACTACGACACTGCAAAGGCAGGGCGTCACACACAAACTGACAGCTTCTCTTCTTCTCATGGCGGAAATGTGAACGCAATCAAATATATGATTACATATCAGTTATACTAGGCATGCCATGAACATAGAATATGTGAAAAGCAGTATATGTAAGGATGTATCACAATTACGAGTAAACATTGTGCTCTTTCTTTCTTTCTTTGTTTTCCTCATTTGTCATTAAAAGCTGTTTGCAGGCTATGGCGCATTAAACATTTCAATAAAAGCCATAAGACACAAGGCATCATGGGTACACTAGGAGTGGTGGAGTAGATATCAGGAGAAATGGCCCCGGGGTTGGCATGGTGAAACAAAACACTTCCGTCCGTACATGGGGCTCCACAGATTTCTTGTATTAAATGGTAACCTACGGAATATTTTAGAAAGTCATAATTATCCCGGTTTTAAGAATAGATTAGTCTTTCATACTTCGCTTGAAGGGTGACAAGACACTTGTGTCACAGACACTTGATGTCTCCATTTGGAGAGCGATGTAAATAATTACAGTCAATTAGCATTTAATTAATGAGGCAGAAAGAGGAAGACAGCTCCCCAGGCACCACCTTTTCTGCCACAACTTGAGGCAAACAAAACATCTCTTCTGTTGACAATGCACCATCTGTCTCACCATCCTGTGCCAAAGACAAGCTTCCCCAACCCATTCTCCGCTAATATGACATGTTGAAAAATTAATCGCCCCCCCCGGGGCTGTGTAATTATAACCCAGTGTTAATTACCTAACAGTTAGCAGGCGTAACTTCCAAAGGGCAATCAACGAATTAGCAGTGCGATTCTCGCACACATGTTCAGAGCCATTTTCGCCCACAAAGATAAACGGTCCCTTCAGAATGACACCTTCACGACGTGCTGAATAAAATTTAATTCGCACTTTTGCCAATCATCTGTACTAATGCCCCGCAATGGAGCACTACATCTGTTCACACCTTTGGTTGTGTTCGTTTTTAGTTATTAATTTATTCATATTAGGTTTTTTTTTCAGTGCCACAAGCATTCTTGCCTTCATTACAACCACACAGAAAAACAATGAAAATGGAATATTGCTCAATTTTACACAAATATCCCCTTGCATTTGTATTTGTCTTCTCATGATGCTGAATTTAACTGAAAACTAATTTTGCAGCCATGCTTGGAGTGAATTACCCATATATCTTTTCTGAATAAACAAGCGCAAGATTATTAAAAAATAATAATCATAATTGTAAGGCATGTCATCAGTCAAATTATGTCATAAAATCTCAACAGTGATCCTTTTTGATGATAAATGCAAACATAACATATGGAAGCCTCTTATTAAATTTTACTGATATGGATCTGGCTAATTTCGAGGATTCGTTTATTCACTTCGATCAGGCGTAGATTTCAGAGGTGTCATATTTCTGAAGGCAACGACCGGGGAGGATGTGACAGTTCACCAGCCTACACAATATCTAAACAGTCCCATATTAGATTCACTTTTAAAACCGTAACTCAATCACATAAACTGTTAAGCTTTACACATTTCTTAATTCAACCATTTTTCTTAATATTTCCAGATATTGGTGCTGTGCAGATGGCCTTATATTGGCCCTTTATTACTATATTCTAAGGCTTGAGCCCTCATGTGTAATTTAGAAAGGGGGGTAATATCATCATTACATATCAGCAATATATATTCAGTGCGTATGATACATTATGTGTCCTATATGTGAGGACGGGCAGACAGTCAGCATACATATGAATGTGTCTGCCTCGGTCACCTGCATAATTAGAAACACGTTTCAGTGCCTCGCCCCTGGTGTGGCCTCAGGTCTAATTTAAATGTCAACTTCAACATCCCCAAAAAGTACCAGTGGCAATCAGTGAAAGGCCTAATAGCTTTCCTGTCTTGTTCCTAATTTGCTGAAATTACAAAATCAATACCTGCAGTTGTAGTCACAGCTACTTACTTTAGCGCTTTAAGATAAAGTCCATGGCAGGGGCAATCTTCAGTTTCAATTTGCAATTTCCAGCATCACAGTCTAGGCTAAGTCTAGTCCTTACCACTAACCTACTCTTAAAATGCAGTACGACCAAAGCAAACCACGGGCTTCTAGCTGCAATCACCCCCAAAGACCCTCAAACAACTACACCTTATTTAGCCCAGAATGTAGCTAAAAGCAAAACACATCCACTATCAATCTAGTGCTCCTATAGCCAAGATGGAAGAACATGGGAAGAAAAAGACATGAGAGTACATATAGGGGAGCGAACCACAACACACCCAACACAGTCGATCATACATGTCCGCTTATGTCACAATAGCAGCTGTCCATCGTCACCAGGTAGTCTAACCACGCAGACAGAGAGAGGCCGAGCGAGAGCGATCCACAGGCTATCTTTCCGGTCTTACAACTGTGCTACACACAGGTTCACTTTACTACAAATGCATATACCTTCAGAAAAAAAGGACAATTTTAACATTTAACACACCAAGTCATGGCTGTGCTAGGTTTTGTAAACACCACAAAGCCCTTTTTCACTATGAAATGAATTGGTGCAAAATAACTGAGAGAGAGGAAAAAAATATATATAAACTCATTTCAAACATCTGACACGAGTTTGTGTTTCAGCATGAAGCAGATTAATTTGCAGCAACGCTGGCTGTGCCGGATGTCATTCTCATTAACTGCTTTGGTCACATAATGCCACCTCTACTGCTTTCACTCTTCTAATTGCTTGTTGATGGTGAAATCTGCCCGTCTCTGGTCTTGGCTTCTAGACTGATCTCTGAGAGTCTGATCTCTGATCCAGGCAGCGGGCATCAGGGCACTGTGGAAGCCCTGCACTTGATTGTGGAAATAATTTCACATGTTCCAGAACAGATTAAAGAAAATTTAATCTGGATATTAAGAATATTATATGGCAAAGCTAAGGGTCAGGCCTTGGTACAGTCTGGAGTGAAATCCATAGAAATTAGAAATGGATTTGATGAGGAGAAACAGAGTGATTTTTAATCAGCCTGCCTCATCTTCATGATAAGTCCAGTGCTTTTTTTTTCTTGGAATTTTTTAATTATTTTGCATCTTAATATTAATATTTTTTTTAAATCATGTAATACAATAAGCAGATTTGCTGAAAGATGAGAGATGTATTTCACTAATGTTGAGAGATGGGGATTTTAAAATGCTGTACTGAGCTGTGTGATAGAAGAAGGAAGGCTTGAGTTTAGTGTTTGCTCCTGAATATTTATGGCGTTTGGCTGTAAAAGTATTTTATGACAATGCAAATAGTTCAACGCGCCACATCATCCATGTCATTTTTTGCATACTCCATATAGGAATGTAAAGAATGGGTTGTTTACTCTTTCCCTGTCTCAAAATAGCAGCCCAACAGTCTCGTCCTTGCAAATTTCCCTTCCTTGATAGATCTGCACGTAGCCTGATATATTTGTGGAAACAGTGCCACCTACTGGTCAACTGAGGGCGGTCAACAAATGCATGGCTGTATTATAAAACCAGAGATAGACATGCAAATGATCATCCTCCAGCAGCATTTATGCCAGTGGATAAGGTTTATACATGCACAGTGGGGCACAAGCATTACAGCCTTTATGACGGAGCTGAAAGCCTCATCCAGCACAGAGAGACAGAGCCTTATCAGTGTGGTTTCATACATTTGCTTCACAATGGGGCTACAACATACAGCAGGATGCTCATACCTACAACGACATGAAATGGAGAAAATGCACTTGTGTTCGTGATGCCTTTTCACACACTCCAAGGGAAACTACAACCACATCCAGTGAAATGCACTATTAAAAAAAACAAAAAAAACATGTTAGGTTGGAAAACATTAAAATTGTGTCTTGCTGTAGCTGTGTGTGTGTGTGTGTGTGTGTGTGTGTGTGTTTGTGTGTGTCAGGAGCTGTGAGTCTTGACGTGTAAATGGCAGAATCCATCCTGATACAAACAGCATGGCGATATATTCACAGAAAACTATTTCCCCTTCCATCTGACTACTTGATTACACTTAAGCCCCCGTAGTTAAAGTGTTTAAAATTTCCATATTTCCACGTGTTTGTATAGGGAAGGTGAGGGACTCTCAGACAGAAAGAGAGACAGCGAGCAAAAGAGAGGGGGGGCAGACAGAAGAGTAGCCAAAGGGTCTTCTGTACCTTTCTGAAGGCATAGGAAGGGCGTGGGGTGGTGGTGTTTTTTTTGGGGGGGGGGCACTGCATACTGTTTTCATTAGTGGCCCGCTGGTCAGCGGCCCTGTGAAGCTGACTTTCTTCCCTTCTCCCCTCCGCCTGTGCGCTTCACATTACACCTCCCAGCTGCTCACCAACGCTGGGCTGTTTTTACCCCCTACACATTAAAAGAAAAAAAATGTGTGTGGGGTTTGGGGGGTGAACATATGGTACAACCTGTCTCTACTGCCAAAGACTTCCAGTAAAATATCAGAAGCAAGTGCCCACTCAAGATTTCATTGTTTCTAGGTAATCTCAACTCCAACCCTTGGTCTATTCATTTGCCCAGCTATTCGTACTTTAACAAAACAGGAACACAAGTGGTATATAATAATAATAACAACAATAATAAGCAACAATTGTAATTACTAATCTCTGGTAAATTATGTGAGGGCAAATGTTAGACCCTGTCCGCAGTGCGTACATGTTACACTAAACATTTATTCAACATATTTAAAAACATGCAGACATGGATTTTCTGTAGGTCTTCTAGCTATAAAGGTGGATGGAAGTATGCTTCGATCGATCACATGAGACGCTTATCACACCGCAAACAACAAAAACCGTGAATTAAAAATATTTTCCACAAACAGTATGATTATTTCTGTGCTGGTCAAGACACCACAACAAATAATTCAACACTTGTTCTACAACATACAACATAAACTATTCCAATATAAAATATTATGAATTTATGGAACTCAAATTATGGATATTTATAAACAAACACTTGAAGCCATACATTGCCATCACAAAAACAAGACAGTGATGCTGGTGATTTCAGCTATTTATTTTTTTATGCAGAAATCCTGCCCACAATGGGTCACAAAAAGACTTCACAAACTATAAGCAGCAAGCCAGGTCTTTAACTACATGAAGAGGTGTTGATGCCTTTTTTGCAGTTGAGGGAAGCACAAATTAATCTCTACAATGCATATACTTCTGGGGTGACAAAGACAGTTGTGATTGTAAGGCCTGGTCCACTACGGCATGCAGATTAGGACACACTTCTGTGGGTGAGAAACGCCCTTAGCCCCGATCCACCCCGATCCCCAAACCATGTGCCTTCGCCTCCAACACATCACTGCTTCAAATGAGCATCAGCAAGCCAGCAGAACACTGTCTGCAAATCACATTCCTTAATGATCATTTGACTGCATTTGTCCTGAGAATCACTCGTCCTCTCTGTACGAGAGATCTTCTCTTTCCCTTTCTCTCTTTTTTCTTTTTTCTTCACTCTCTCTCTCTCTCTCTCTCTCTCTCTCTGTCTCTCTCTATCTATCCGTCCTGCCGGCCAATGGGACGCGGTGATGAAGCAATCTCGGCCCCTTGCATGATTAAAGATGATGGATAACCTCTAGCAGATCAAAAAAGAGAGAGAGGGAAAGGGAGAGGGAGACAGAAATCCAGACTGCACACGATAAATCTGCCCACCTTAAATGTCAAAGGGAGTGACATGCTCTCTTTGGTGGTGGTTGGGGATGAGAGGAGGAGTGGGGGGTGGGGAGGCCGGGGGTTGGGGGGTTGGGGGGGGGGGATGGGGCAGAGAATTAACACACGAGGATTAAGCCTAAGGGAATACCGAAGCGTCTGTAAAGAGAACGCTCATCCCTGTGTATTAGTGCAGCCCTGGCTGCCGGCTGGCTGCCACTGAAGCCCATCAGCCAGCCTCATCCCAGCCCCATCCAGCTCCTGCATCCTGCAAGACGCCCCTCATCAGGAGGAGCACAGAATTACAACAACGTCACATTCAAGAATAGGCATACGGCTCTGGAAATGGCCTTCACACACACACACACACACACACACACACACACACACACACACACACACACACACACACACACACACACACACACACACACACACACACACACACACACACACACACACATACACAGAGGAGCGACGAAAAAGGGACATGGACCCAGAAATCACACAGCAGCAACCAGAACGACAGACACACAGACAAGCAATAGAGAGACAAAGCCTCATGCAATGTACATTCAAGAAAGAGCAAATGAAAGACAGGAGAAATGAAGAGTCACATGCTGAATGCAGCAGTCAAAATCGGAGTATATTTACCAGAGTGCTTCGTCCTCTTTCTCTTTCTCTCTCTTTCCCTGTGTGACTGAAGCGCCCCTATTCAGTCTGTGTTTGGGGAGTGTGTATGTACGCATGTGGTGTGTGTGTGTGTGTGTGTGTGTATGCCTCCTCACGGACATAAAAATCAGGCGATAACACAGTGCGGCAGGCACACTCACACACATACACACACACACACACACACACACACACACACACACACACAAATGTGTGGTACCATGGCCCCGTAGACGTGTGACCCAAAATGACGCCCAGGAGTCAGCCACTGACCCCCTGCTAGCTGGTGCGGGGTGATTAATTCCCTTTGCCCTTGACACCAGTTCCCCCATATTCTTGTGAATCCATCACTAACCCCCTCCACCACACCCAGCCTGCTCCGCTTCCCCAAAATCCTTTCCAATGGAGAACACATGGACCTTCTCTCTCTCCCTGTCTATCTATCTCTCTATTTCCCCTATATTTCTATCTTTCTCTCTCTGTCTCTCTCTACCCCCCCCCTCTCTCTCTTCTCATATCTTTCTCTATTTCTCTCTTCGTTTTCCTCTCTCTCTTGCTGTCTCTCCCCTTCTCTCTCTCTCTCTCTCTCTCTCCTTCTCCGAAAACGGGGGATTGCACGCCACCCTGAGCCTCCCTGAGAAGCGGACATATGGGGGAATCAGCCATCACACAACACGCTGTTTCGCCGAGCCCCGAGTCGGAGCACAAGCCACCACAGACGTCACAATATTTTTCTTTCTCCCTCTGTTTCCTCTGACCGCAGATTCTTCGATGGTTCCACGGCGGCGGCAGAGGCCGTTGCTATTTTCTGACAGACTAAATTACCCATACAGCCTCTTTTTTCTTTTTTTGATTATGTGCCGGACAGCAGAACAGCAGAATTTTGGGGCGCTGCAAAATGCTAATTTTTTTTTCTCTCTTTTTTTTTTTTTCTCCTCTTCAAGCCAGCCAGCCCTGCCTGCCTGACACCATGACAGCAATCGCAGCCGTCACAAGGACACCATGAAGAGAGCAATCTACCATCCAGGGATATGAATTTCTGATCAGTGGCTGGCAAACTGCTGCAGAGGCTTACCGTAATCCCATTGGACAGCGCCGGCTGATGAACACTGGGAAGCGGGCCGCCACAATGGAGAAGAGCTCACAATTGCAAGCATCTGCCCATAATTTAAAACCATGCAAGTGCAGGCGGTGGTGTGCTGCGAGACACGCAACAACAAGCTGTAATTTAGCCACAGGAGCGGTTATGTAGATTACTCTAACTTGAGCTGCCCTTTTCAGGGGCTTTTTTTTTTTTAACTCACACCATTTGCTTCATTTTAAATTACCATTCTGTCAAACAACAGCCTCTGGACTGGATGGGGGGGGGGGGAAGCACTGTTTAACAAACAGTTTTACATACTTGCCACAGGGTCAAATGCTACTTAATCAAGTTACATTCAGCTCACTCTGGGCAGTGCAAAAGGTCTCAGCTAATACAAAAACAGGTTATTAGCAAAAAAAAAATAAGGTGGGCGTTTTTTTATTATTGAGAGGACAGGTGGCTGATTTCCAATGACCACTCTATTGTAAAAACACAATGACTCATCTTAAACCATGCTGCAATTTGCACATTTTAAGGACATTCTGGCATTTCGAGCCTGGCAGACGCTAGCTTTCCACTGGTCTGATGTAGCATTCCTGACCCATGAAGTGTTTAACTTGGGGGAGTCGACAATTGTCTGCCGTGTGTCCGAATAACCATGGGACCTCCTGCGCACACAATGGCATAACACAGTTGACCGATGCTACCAGGCAGTGTTAGCCTAAGGCAGACAGCACACCTCTTCAGAAAGGTCACAAGGTGTGTGCTGCGTGCTCACCTGCCCCATTTAATTTTGCAAATGTTATTTCACGTCTGAGCCAGAGCATGGCATGGCGTCTCCTATGGTGTTTGCGACATGTTCCCTTTCATGATGTTAAAATAAAAAAAGGTGACGGGAGGTGACGGGGGTCCTCTCACCCTACTTATAGATGGTAGGCAGAGAGCAGGGGGGAGAAAAAGAAATATCAAAAATCACACCTTGCACGCTGGCCGCTGTTCTTCAAAGGCAGTCCAGCTGATTGAATTTGCAAAAGGATCCGGTTCTCTTAGATGCTCACATACTGGTACAGTTTACACTAGTTTCCCCAGATCAGAACACTGAACTGGCTCCTGTATCAATCGACAAATAGAGGAGAGCTTTTGAAAATGTGTGTTCAATTAATTATGTATGGGTCCAAGTAAAGTTGTCAGCATGCATTCAAAAAGAATTGTGTTCTTTTCAGAAAGAAATGTGCTGGCAACAAAATAACTTGAAATAACACTTGTAATCAGTTAGTGCACACACACACACACACGTGCCGGCAACTACAAAACAAAATATTATTTTTAATCAGTTATTACTGCCAGCATCAATGCTGAGGTTAAAGAGTGAACTCTCCCTGCAGTGGAATACTAATAGACCTGTTTTCTATTTACAGTGGCTTACAGCACACACACACACACACACAAACACACACACACACACACACACACACACACACACACACACTTACAGCAAAATTCAACAATAGATTTACAACATCTTTTTTTTTGTTTACTCCCGCAAAGCAGGCAACCTCCCCACCTAATGTTTAACACACAGAATAAGAGCATAAGGTGGCTTTGATCAATCACCCGGTCTTTCTTGTGGGCTTTGGGGGGGAAAGCCGCTCATAATTAATCACACATTTCAGAGTTATAGTTCATTATCCGACAGAGAGGCAGAAGGGCAGACTTCATTTACAACAAAGCTGTGACACTTGGAGTAACAAAATGTGTCGACTCACACAAGGCAGGCGGTGGGGGATCTGATCCAAAACACGGACCGCAAAATTATAACTAGCAGCACACTAAAACGGTTCGCCCATGCTACGACGCACATAATGTGGTGTGCTGAAATACGAGGCAGATACCGTATGTGGTGCTTTTCAGTGACATAGTGGCCTGACGCCACGAAAACAACATACCGTCCCACAAGTTGAACTTTTCAACTGCGTTGTGCATGGAACAATGGAAAACAGCATGTCTTCTTTGCGGAGAATCCTATAAGTGGTGAGAAATCAGATTTCAGGATAATGACAGGCGCAGTGGTAATGAGTGAGGCATGTGTTTTTTTTTCCTGGAGCTTAGGTTTGACCACGCACACACACACACACACACACACACACACACACACACACACACACACACACACACACACACACACACACACACACACACCAAGGACACTGTGGAATGTGTTGGTGCTGATCCCATAGTGGTGGGACGAGTCGAATCAGCAGAGTTTGAGCTTGAGCGAATTAATTCACCTGAGTAGCAGGATGGCAAAAGGCGCTGAATATTAACAGGGCTCTTATTGTAATTGCATGATTAGAGTATTCCTCCGCCTCCAAATAAAACCATTATTTCTGTATTTTTACACTCCAATTTAATCAGAGGGCCCCCTCCTGTGACACGGCTATATTTATGTGTTCTGTGTTTGTGGGCCTCTGTTTGTGAGACACCTGATGTCTTCTTTCTGTCTTTCCTCGCTCTTCTCTACCAACCCACACACACATTTTTATTTTCCTGCTGGCAGGAAGCAGGTAGTGTGATATCACCTTGATAAAAGACAGACAATAGCTCCCAATCTGAGGCATCACCCCCCCCCCCCCCCCCCGCACCCGAACCTCCTCCCCCCCAACCCCTTTCTCTATCTCGTTCTCTCGTCTGCAGCAGAGCCTTGTCCAACGACCACAGGTGATTTACAATATGGAGAGGGATTGCTCTGGATCTTCATGATGGGCCCTCTCCGCCTAGGCAACAATATTAAAGGAGGTTAAGGAAATGAAATTAGGAATAAGGCTCAGCGGCATGGGCAGGCAGGCGGGCGGGCGGGCGAGATTGGGGGGAAACCGGGGGAGATTGGCGGGGTAGAGACAGATAGGAGGGGAATGCATTAGACTGATGAAAGTGGCACAGGGCGCTGATCAGGAGTTCGGAGATGAATACTTTGCAAAAGAAAAGGAGGAACGTGGGAGGTAGAGATGACAGGGCCGAGGGGGTAATGAGAACACGCTACGCGTGCGTTGCGTCCCCGACCGCCCCACACCCCCCCACCCCACTGATTGTATGGAGGCTCCTAATCTGATCACAGTAAGGGAGGAAGGACCCTCATGTCATTTCTGGAGGGGGGTGGTTCATCCTGCCATTGTGGTGATGGAGCAGCCTTCAGTCTTGAGATTCTGCCCCATGATGAGTGTCTCGCACGTGAGGGGTTATGGGAAGTTCACGTGAACAAATGAAGTCCATTCCCAAGGAGCGCAGAAGATGAGGATGAGAGCAAGAGAGAGAGAAAGAAAGAGAGAGAGAAAAAGAGAGAGAGAGAGAGCGAGAGAGAGAGAGAGAGAGAGAGAGAGCGAGGGAGTGCAGCCAGTATTTTCAATTTACAGCTAGGGCGTGGGGAAACGCACGTCAGACGGAGAAATACAAAAAGCTCCCCACAGAGGTGGCCTGGAAACACCCGGTGAAGAATGTGTGCTTGCCTGCCCCCCACCCCCCACACCCACCCACAACCTGCCAGGATGAATTGAGGTAAGGCGCTCACTCTCACACGAATTAGTCAAAAATTGGAGGCGGGAAATTTTCCACAAATTCGATAGCAGCCACTGCTGCAGCTTCGGCTGACTTACATAATCATCATTATAATCACTGGATGGCACAGCTCAAACTTGCTGCTTATGAAACTTTAGCAGGAGCCACTATGCACTGTTTAGAAAAAAACATCACCTATTTTACCTGTGTATTTGAAAACTCAAATCAAGGACACACTGCAACTCGACTTCAAGCTCACCCCATCCTGACACACACAGTAATCTTGAATTACAGGAGCCAGCCATGCAGCCAAGTTTCAAATAACCAATATCACCTCATTACCACGGAGGTGAGCAGAAATATTATTGGTGGCAAATTAAGCTGTTACATCTGCAGCCGTGTTGCAATATACAGTGTAAATAAATGCGCCCCACCAAAGTTTGACTTTATCAGGAAGCATGCTGAGTTCCAATCTTCCCCTAGCAGGTAGGTTATTTACCTCATAGGCGTATTCGGAAGCAGTGGGGTTGCCAGGGCCTATCTGTCCCAGACATATGTCTGACAGCATGGTTCAGCAAATATACAAACGCATTTAAAAAAAAAAAAGCCTGCACCTCCAAAGACACAAACATGCGCAGGGAATTCTCCGGGTGAAATTGAATGCAACATCCACCTCAATTCTGTGTTGGTGTGTTGAGGCTTCTTTTCAGTATAGAGAAAAAGGTAAAGGTTAATTTACAAAATACAAGCCTGTCTTTCGTGTGACATTCATACAGCATAAGGATGGGTTATGCTGATGATTTAAAATAGACAGCCTTCTCTTAAAGGAATGTATCATTTCTGCTCATCACTTTAAAAAATATTTATATTTTTCCCCGATTTTTAAGATCAAGATAGAACACGAGGGCTTAAAATCTTCATATTCTTCCAGGCAGGAGACGAATCAGGTCTACATAAAACTTGCCGTTTTATTCCCAACAATGGCCTTCCCTTGGAAGAAAGAGCCTAAATGCCCTAAATGCATGTCCCCCTTAGCCTTGTTTACCAGTGGAGTAATGAGAAATGTATTATTCCACATAGGGCCGGCGCTAATGGAGATGTCCTCTCCAAATGTTGTTTATCAGGGCCATAATGAGGGCGGTATTACACCACAAGAGCAAGGCCTAATGGACTTAAATCCATTTACAACAACTTTACCGCCAAAAAAAAAAAGAGGGAAAAGGGAAGGAAAAAACTGCATACGGGGGTGCAATTTCAAGGTGCACGAAACTGTCAGCAATCAGTTTCTCTCATTTCCCACCCGTTCCTGTGCAGCACTCTGCCACAGCTCCCCACAGAGACTCACACATCAGTCTCGGCAGCGGGGGCCGCCATCATTTTCTTTTTGATTAACGGTTCTATAACTAAATCACCCAAAAATGATAGAATGTGTCTAAAAGCACATTAGTCAGTGTTAAATAACTCTAGAACTTTCGTCTTCGTGATGCGCCCACCAAAGTGAAAAAGTCTGTGTTCCGCAATTACTTTTGGCAATCATTAGAAAGAGTGAACTGTAAATAATTCACCTTTCATTTACGATAACACAGCCTTCATTTTAAAAAAGAGAAGAAGAAGAAGAGAAACACTACAGATCTAATTATTTTTCTCAAGCATTTGAGGAGAGTTCTTTGAAAGTACAAAGGAAACCTCCGTAGCCGTGTAATTAATTTCCTATTGCTATTTTTGTGTACATTTCGTAATCATTCAAATGCCTATAGAGTGGAGCGTTTCCTGGGGAAGAGTGTGATTTTCCACACTTGGCTTCCCGCTGTAATCAAGGTCTTTCTAACGTGATATCTGAAGGCCACACCTGAGTGAGTAATTCAAACGGCGACGGAGCAGAGGGAGCGCTAATGTTATCCTGACGCAGTAAAATATATTAGAGCGAGATCAAAAAACAGTGACACATTTAATAGAGAAAGATTAGGCTGTGCTACATCAATTCGATTTGAATTGAATACATTTCACAAGTGCTTTCCTTCACACTGAGTAGACGAACTGTGGACAACACAGGCTATCCAAGAGGGCAAAACAACAGCCATCTAGCCTTGCCTTTGCCTGTCAATTTGGCTCTTTGTTTAACTGAATACGCCAGAGAGGACTTAGCGTGGTGGCATGTGAAACAAGGACATGGGCACAGTTCTTCACAAACAAATCACCTTCTTACCGTAGCCAGGGTCAGGGTTTAAGCAT
Source organism: Clupea harengus (assembly GCF_900700415.2). Classification (NCBI taxonomy): domain Eukaryota; kingdom Metazoa; phylum Chordata; class Actinopteri; order Clupeiformes; family Clupeidae; genus Clupea; species Clupea harengus. Next base: position 6,606,134 of record NC_045168.1, read on the forward strand.
TGGCCAAAAAAAACTCCCTATAGAAAAGGGTTTTGGCATCATAAGGGGGAATTTGAGGAAGATCAGAGCCTTAAATTGGTGAATGGATGCAATGTTTCCTTGATCCACCCTCAGTTAACGGTTGAAAATGCAGTTGATCCAGTGGAGACAGTAACGTTGGGGAATTATGAGTAAATGTATGTGTGAAAAATGACGGGGCGCAATCTTTACCCTTAATCTCTCAGTGAATGGCAGCCTGGTCCCCTGCCTGACAGACACCATCAATTTTAAACTGTACTTACATTACCTCGCGTATACGTGCTGCGAATTTTCTACTTGCTGTTGCCAACTCCGAGAGCTGAGTGGGGTGAACCCCATTTTGCAATGTCAACTTTTCCTGACAGTCCTACAGTGTTCTTGGCCACCACATTTTTTCTTTTTTTTGGAGTGACCAAAAAGAATGACTATACAGGGGAAAACCCCTAAAACTGTCCCAATGTGTTTGATTTATACTGACTCCGTGGACAAACTCCCATTAGTAGGCTATACCACAACAAGAGGCACATTTGAGGACCCGTTTTTGCATTTTCCAAATAATAAAAAATGAGAGGGGACAATTTTATGCCCGTTGATCTCCATCTACAACAATGACAGGCACCCTGTGTTTCTCTGTGCGTTGTGCTTCACTACTAAAGCCTTGTAGTGCCATCTAATGGTGGATTCTGGTACTGCACCGTAAAGACCTGCTTTTGTCCCCTTTGTATCTCTCTTTTTTTACACCCTCAATATTCTGCATTTAAAAATAGCTCTTGGAAATGTATCTTGGAAACCGCTATTGATTTATAATGCCGAAGGACAATATTTTCTGTGTCTGCACGATTTTATTGTAGGCCTATGTGCGAGTTCCCTTCCTCATACTGTCTTAAGGGTAGGCTGCAACACAAAAGACTAGGACCGCTTAAAAGATGCTTGTGAGGTTGAAAAGCTAGGAGGCCTCCCAAATGTAATAAGAAAGCATCTCTGTAATAGCTGATAGTAAGAGGTCACACCAAGACAGGTAAATCACATGCATCCCTCCTCGGCAAAAAAAAACCACACACACACACAGACAGACACACACACACACACACACACACACACACAGAGACACACACACACACTGAGCATCCTCACTCTCATTATAATGTCAAGCGGTTATGTGCAGGAGTCCACCACATAAAGCAAACACAAAGAAAGGAAATGCTTATTTTATCCCTTCTACACCGCTCAGTATCAGCTGCCAGGACTTAATACACACCCGTCACACCGAGGAAAGGCACTCGAAATGAGGCAAGTGTGACCGGAATACCAAAACGCCAGTTCAAGTTCGGGAAAAAGACATACGCGGTCTCACAGGGGTATTCATTAAATAGCTGGCAATGCTCTGCATCTCCTGCATAAAACCTCCCGGTTTAACCTGACCTCCTGATCTGCGTCTCCTGCATAACACCTCCTGCGTGGCTCCATTACCGCGCTGATTGAGGATTTCAGCGTGTTTATTTCTCAATCCTCTCTCGTCTGAGTCGGGTTCCTGGAAGCTCTCTCGCAAGGGAGCGAACTGCATCCCATGGTTCATTGCCGCCTTTCGCCTTCCTAACACTCACAGGCCGGTACACTGCCTTCAAAACACAGGCAACATGCAGAAGATCCCAGAACGATTTATAAACGCTGAGGAATTGCAATATACAGCCTTTTCTTTCCTTCCTCTCGAAAAAAATTGGATTCCCTGATGGCTTTTGAAGACAACCTGTAGGTACTAAAGCACTGCTGCTGGTCCAAGTCAATGCAATGATCACATTCAACACAAAGGCCATGTTGCAAGGCTATAGTCGCAACCATAACATTGTTGAGGTGAATAACATTCAGTTGAAAAGAGAGAAAAGAGTTTTCTTTACGGTCACTTGTATTCTTTGCTCTTGTGTGTTCATTTACAAAATCTTTGAATAAATGTTTGGTAAAGAGGAAACTGAAGCAGTGGGGGGAATGCATTCCATGTCTACATTATATTAAAAGCATCTAGTAAACACTTGCACTAACTCACAGATTTAATTTAAAACAACCTCTGGCACTCCACTATAAACACAAAGGCCATTTTGACTGGAAGCAATGCATTCAGAAATGTTCTTTTCAATTATATTAGGTGTCTGCATAGTCACTCAAATCAGAGTGCCAAAGAAGGTGTCAACACAATTACTGGCATGTAAAATGTATAGCCTTATTTAGCGCAACACCATACTCCATCAAATGCTTTTAGAAATACAATTTTCCTCTGATTCAATTAATTAAATTCATGAAATCACTTCAACTAGCAATTACAGCATGTGTCTTACACTTACTTCACTCGCACAATTGTACATACAAGTGTGAATTTAGTTTATGAATTCTAGAGCTCTGTTTTAAATTCTCAACGTCTGTTTAACTGGTTGGCCTGTCAGAATGTTTCAGGGATGTGAAGCCCTGCAAAACAGTTCTGAACAAGTGAATATGACACACAGAGTTCAAAATGGCAGACCGCAAATCAAAATTCAGAAAACTCCTACTCCCTTCCTCAGATGTTTACTGTGCACTTCACAGTTTGGACACATTTGGCCATAGGTGACGCACAAACGTCTTCCTGACCCGTTTAAGACTGCTTTCCTCACAGTGGTTGTCTAAGTCAAAGGATTTAAGCCTATGGATTCTACATATTTCGTACATACAAAAGATAACAAATGTGCTAATATCCGAGTCATCAGAAAACACAGTGGTCCAGCCCACATATGTTACAGGCCCTTGGCAGTCTCCCTACCCACACCTTTGACCAGCATTTAAATGTGTCATTGGAGACAGAGATACACAGATACAGAGCCAAGACATTGTTTTAATGTCATCAAGCTTACCGCACTCTCAGGAGTGAGGACTTCCACGGTGCAGCTCAGGCCTTCTGGCTTTGTCTGTACTCAGCTCCTGTTTGGACCTGCTGCCTGAAAAGTGAAACATTTTCAGGCATTTTAAAGGTTATTAGTCTCACCACGGGAAGCATGTTAAATTACAACTTTAAATTATAGAAAATAGAGTTATATATATATCCCCTGCTGCTTTTACAAGTTATCACAACCTATCGTCACAGTCTTTGTTTGTTTGCCCGAATTGTCTTCAAATAAAGTAAAATAGGTCAATATGGCTGATATTTCTCATCTTTTTCATTTAAATCCAGTTTCGTCAGTTTGACGTAGTGTCGGCTACCGTTTCCTTTGTAAAAAGCTGAAGAGACTAACCCGTCAATTCAACAGTCTGTTGCAAAGAAAATGATTTGTACTCACAAACCTAGCTTAATAAAACCGCCAAAGATGACGTTGGAGAGACGGTGGCACGCTCCAAAGTTTCAGTGAACCTCGTGGCATGAAGCTCCATTCTATGTACCATAGAATCCTTCACCCGAAGACTACATCCCACTCACGATATTTCCACATAGTTTAACATATTTTGCCAGCTGAGTTTTTCTAACGGAGAAAACGCCTTCGCTCTCTTGGTCTTGTAAAATGTTTCATAAGCAACCGAAGCTAAATATGCATACTTTGCACAAGGCTACACTAAAGATGCATTGTTTGAAACATGTCCGCTGTTCTTTCAGAATTACACCATTCTTGTAGGCCTAGAAGCATTTTTCTTGCTGCATATTTAAATTGTATTTACCAAAATGGCAGTTTATAACTGTCCATCAACAGTTACAATTATGTACTTACAAACACTTATCTGAACTGAAGAAAATAATTGTGTCTTTGATATCCCTTTATTCATAAGCATACAAATGTTTATACAAAGCATTTAGTTTTCAAAATTAGACAACATTTTGTCTAAAATATCTTTACTAAATAAATTACCTGACTTTTTCATTACGAACTGGTGTTCTTAAATGCTATCAACTGCACATGCATCAGACATAACATAACGGACATGACAGTCACATAGAATATTTACTTGTGGAGAATACATTACCTCTTTCATGAATGTGAAAATACAAGAGGCCTCACATGAATGAGATTTAGCCAAAATCACATTCATTTATCATGTTTTTCGAGTTACAACACCTAGCCACATTGGGTTTGGCCGTACAAAATGAATGCTACATCACAACTAACAACAAACAACCCCACAGCATTTAACAGAATTTACAAACTTACTAACATCAGCATAAAGCAGGGACATAATAAAAATAGAATCATCCACTAAAATGTACACATTTAAAAATATAACATCAGTTATCTATAGTTAGTTTAGTAAAAAAGCACAATGATGGTTCAGAGAGGGGGTTCTGGGGATTCTCTGTTCATCTGATGAGTGGCAGGCAGCAGGATGATGGGGGGACTAGACGCTGCTTTGTACATCTCCTGACTGGGAATCTGCTGAGGAGAGGGTATGGGGGTCTCTGGAGAAGCTAGGGAGAGAGAGAAGATGGAGGTTTGACATTGTTTTTTCTGAGATTTTCTGAGGTTTGACATCGTGTTACAGTAAAGACATTGTAATCAGGCGATACGAAAGAGTGGCGTCATAAAGCACAGCAATGTAGGCCACATTTCATTTTAATATAATTTTTTCTCTTGCAATCAAATTATTAAAGCAGAACTCAGTAAATTATCTGTATTCAGAGTACAACAACAAGAGGTGACCTCACACTGCACAGGCATATAGGGACATGTATGGGCACTTCATGCGAAAATCCCTTGCTTGTTTGAAAGTAGCTTTGAAATGGATGATGCTCTGGGCTCTAAGCGCCTGGAGACCATTTCAATTGTTACTGGCGCTATATAAATAAAATTGAATGAATGAAATTGAATTGAAATGCACAGTGCTAATTCAGAGAGCTAGGTCTGCGTTAGAGGCCACTGCTGTCTGTGCATATCTAAACAGTCTGTGTTGCTATCTGGTCATTCCACCTGTTTCTGAATGTCCTGCCTCTTCACTATGTCAGATAGGAGAGTATATACGATGTAGGATCAAACATGATTTTTTTTTAAATACTCTAAAAGATTTCACACACTGGATGCATCACACAAATGAACCATACCTACAACATCCAGGCAAGGTGCCCACCACAAAACACATAAAACAGGTTAGTCTGGTCATAAAGACAACACACAAAAATCCAAGATCATTCTGTTTAAAAAGAGGTGCCCAGGCAATAATCCCACAGCCGTCAGTGGTTCCACTGCTGCACCTTTCTGTCCATCCTGGACGGGCTACACATGATCAAGGCCACGATCCGGGTGCTAGTCCTCCACCTCAACGCTGGAATGTGATCATTCAGTTAAAAAGAGGTGCCCAGGCAATACTCCCACGCCACTCAAAAGCCTTCAAGCCCACTGATTAATTATCCTTTCCACCACTGTTCGCGCCACACCACTATGCTTACCGATCTGCTGTACGTGCACAGGACCAGGGATGGTGCTGATGACCAGCGTGTGACCTGTGTGAGGATCCTGGGCAAGCTGGGGGTGGCCGGGGGGAAGCAGGTGGGGCTGCTCTGCTGTTAGACCTGAGGGTGGCATGACAGCTCGTCTCACACACAGAAGAACAACAGCATCTTCACTCTTTTAGACACACGGTATTATGGCAAAACTTTATATGATAAGGATCTATGAGTACAATTTCTCTTGGTGGTTACTGCTTAGTCTATGAAGGTTAGGCTACAGCATACAGTGTTAATAATCACATTGCAGTACACCAATGATGAATTTCCACTCTAGGGCAAATCCCTGCTCTGCAAACCTGACTGAACTCATCAGTACCTGATTCAACTAATCAAGAGCATTTTAGTGACTAATTTCAATCAGGTATGCTTGGAGCAGGGGTGGATGGGAGATGTTCAGAACAGAGGGGGGGTCGTTTGAGCAGGATTGAGAGCCGGCTGCGCTAACAATTCATCCACTTTTGTCCGAGAGTACGTTCCACACCCACCTCCTAGCAGCATCTCCTGCAACAGGTTGTCGATCTTAGCCAGGCCAAAGAGCTTGATGAACTGCAGCTGCTCAATCATCTGCCAGGTAATGCTCTGCAGCGTGGGAAGCAGGAGGAGCAGCTCTCCGAAGCGTCCTCGCGAGTCATACTGCCGGTCGTTGATGTAGTCCTCTAAGCTCATCTGGACCTGATACCTCATGGTTTTAATCTTGGACGGGTCTCGAAGGCTCTTGGCATCTAAAGTTTAAAAACAAGCATGCAAATATAAAGAAGAAAAAAAACATGAGCTGTATGTGTAAATGTGGACCTGCTATCAAGCGAGGAAGCACTGTGTGTGTGTGAATGCTGGACAAGCCGATGGGGAAAATATGTAATTACCGGGGTCAAAGAAAACAATAGCTTTTAAGGCTGCATATTCATTGTCATCGATCTGGATATCTTGGAAGGGTAAGACTAATTCGTCCAGGACACGGTTGGCGACTCGATTGATCTCCGCCTCAGGACAGTTCCGTTGGATTACACAACCATTACCTGGGGGGGGAGACACCATCCATGAGTAAAGCATGTTCTGGGAGAAAAAAATCCTCATACATACATACATTTCAATAGTGAATGTTTCACTGTCCATTTAAATGTACAGGATCGGCGTGATTCTTTTTTTTATTTTTTTTTTACCGAGTAGCAAGATGTCTTTGAAGAGCATTGACCTCTTGGCAACACCAAGCAAGAGGTGTTCTCCAGCATGAGCACGTAGAAGACTCACCTGGAAGAACACAGTGACTCTTAGACAAATAGAATACAATGGAAGTGTATTTCACCAAACATAAATCTCAGAGACAATGTCAGAGACAGTAAAGTTTTTCCACAATAAAGAGGCAATTATAAAACTGAATCAGATGAGTTAGTAACTAGTACTGCTATTTCTTTAAAAGAAATACATTTTATTCTTAATTTTGTATTCATAAATCAACTGTTGGCAATATTAACAATGATGAATAGACTTACAAATAGGGTACATTAATGCACATGTAATAGAGAAAGGGTAAAGTGATAGTCATGTTTAGGAGCAGGGTTGAGTTGGTGTGAGTTGAGGATTACGGTTAGGGTCAGGTTATGGTTTAGGCTGGTAGACTCAGTTGACACAAGCAGATACAGCTGTTTACAGAGTGTCTTAAATGGACTGTCCAAATAATATGTAATGCAAAGTTGAAGCAAGGCCCCTTTCCCATTAATGTTCACTATTTGGTTTTACAATGGCCATTACCTGGTCATCAAGTGGCAGTTCACTGAAAGCCGGAATGTATTTAGCCCATTCTACCAGAACGAGCAGCTGTTGTTTCATGGACTCGCAGACGTCCGTTATGGTGGCAGATTTCTTCTCCAAGACATCAGGAGGCGCTGTGGGGTTGACGACGTTGATCTTCAAAGAGACAGACAAAGCGCTGAAATGAACTCACTACCTCAGAGTCATACATCAGCCTCTTTCACAGCCGCTTGGCTCCTTCTCAGTGAACTCTCTAAGGCCTAAGTACTCATGCGGATTATTAGAAACAGTGACAGAATTAACTAATCGTGAACATGAACAGAGACATTATGGGACTCTGTGATGAACCAGAAACCATCAGTAATGTAAATCATAGCTGCCATCCCTCATCACAAGTATTAAGCTTTGTGAATAAATGCACTCTAAACAGCAATCAGTGCCAGTCATTAATCCTATGAACCTAATTTTACAAATTTGATTTCCTCGTCTAAAATGGAGCAAGAACATATACATGCTCATCTGAAGAGAAATGAGGGCTCTCTTTAATTGCTAAAACTATTTTATGGTAAATTTTTTGGTACCCTTTCTGATTTGCATAATCTTAATCATTGCAACCATACATTTTGTGTGTGTGCCTAACATGTCTGATTAATCTGCATGTTTGCATACGTGTGAAACTTTTTGTCTGTCTGCATGTGTGTGTGTGTGTGTGTGTGTGTGTGTGTGTGTGTGTGTGTGTGTGTGTGTGTGTGTGTGTGTGTGTGTGTGTGTGTGTATGTGTGTTTCTGTTACCATGTCTGTCTGTATTTTTGGATGTGTTCTTTGTAATGTTGTGTTTGAATGTGACTTTTGGAGCCATGACACGACATGAGTTACCTGTTGTGATAGGGACTCTTTTTGTCTCTCTGCATGTGTGTGTGTGTGTGTGTTTGTTCTTTGTAATGTTGTGTTTGAATGTGACTTTGGGAGCCATAACGCGACATGAGTTACCTGTTGTGATAGGGCCTCTGCTTGAGCAAGTAAGGTGATAGGGGGCAGGTCATTGGTTTCCTGTATGTTTCTTCTTGAGCTGATACGATCCCTTTCATTTTGTACCGCTGGAAAACACACACACACACACACACACACAGGCATAGACACATAAACACACACATACAGCGCACACACACGGGTACACATACACAGACATGAACACACATCAAGCCACACACAGAATCTAGCTGATTAGACAGCTAATCACAGCCAAAGATGATTACTGATTAGCTGTTTCAGTTAACTGACAGTAAAGCACACTTGTTTTCCCCCCAGGGCAGGGATCTGAATCTAATAGACTCAGAGTTTTTTGAAGGTGATATGAGCATCCTGTGCTGTCTTGTGTCTTGATGAGGAGATATTAGCTATCGGCTGATTAGCTTTACCTTATACAAAGGCTTTTTGTACTTGTTTTCATTTCGATTTGGACGGTTCCATGACCTCTCTTCACATGTTTGAAATCTCTCTCTCTCTCTCTCTCTCTCTCTCTCTCTCTCTGTCTCTCTCTCTCTCTCTCCCTCTCTTTCTCTTTCTCTTTCTCTGTCTCTGTGTAAACATGTATATCTTTTTTCTTTTTCTGAAAAAAGGGGTCTTTCAACTGAAATGTCTTTAGTTGTTTTCACTCTTACTTCTGAAGGCTGGGAAAATCTAACCAGAGCTGGCTGAAACCTAGGAGTGGAGGGAGCAAAGAGTAAAACTTTAACCGATCACAACCCAGAACAACATGTTCGCTGGAGTGGGTGAAGGAGAAAGCACATGATCGCCCATCATAAACCGCACTGCCAAGGTTATCCTTCCAATAAACAGCACATTCCTTGTGTAATCAACGCCTCGTTTATGGCTGCTTACCATTTCAGTTGCTGAGCGCCTCTCTCCCTTCCCTCTCTCCCTCTCTTTCTCTCCCAGTCTCTCTCCCTCCCTCTCTCCCTCTCTCTCTCTCTCTCCCTCTCTTTCTGAATAAACCACAGAGTGCCTGTAAATTGCCTCCTATGTACATATAGCACACTAACTCCTTTTTTAACTTTTATTTTTTTTTATTTTGTGTGACTGTGGCTTCATGAGGTACTGTGAGGGAAAATGTATTGTATGAGTCCAAATTACCTTCTTTCTTCATTCCGGCCCGGAAGCATTTGTGTAGACGGCAAAACCGACACTGATTTCTCTTGTCTTTATCGACAACACATTGGCGATTGAACCTGCAAAGGAAGAGGTAGGGAAGGAAGGAAATCCCCACCGCAGATCAGTGTATGTTTGCAAAAGCCATTGAGTTGACAGCCATGTAGTGTTCAAACCTGGGATCCCTGTACTTGAGAAGTGACACACCCTCCAGCTTATCAGAACCAGTTGAGTATGTGTGAAACTGTGCAAATGTCGTTCACCTGCCTTTGTACTTATGCTGCTCTGTTTATATTAGAAAATGTTTCAAATGTAGACTGTGTTGACAGCAACTTGTGTCTTGTATGGCGCTGTACAAGATATGAGCAAATGCTTTGTGTGGTCATGGGTCTAACCTGCAGGAGTAAACATGGCTCTTGCGTATGCTCCGTCTGAAGAAGCCCTTGCAGCCATCGCAGCTGGAGGCTCCGTAGTGCTTGCCAGTGGCTTTGTCCCCGCAGATGGCACAGTTGGAGGTCATGCCGTTGTCCCCTTGGCTCATGTTGGGCTCTGCCGGCATGATGTCTTTGGGGAGGGGAAGCAGACACAGAAGAACATACATGACTTCCCATGAGGCCGAGCGCCTGTCTCTAAGCGTCCACTCTAAGCCTTATCAACGCCATCCAGCCTCAGCATCCTAGCAGTTAGCCCGGTTCACTGTATCACCGTGAAAGATGCATGGACGAACCGCAGAGCGGCTTAGGTAGATGTCTATCAAACTGCACTATCTTTCAATCGGTGGTGCTAATTGGGGAGCTGAAGATTTCAATGAGGGAGTTCTGCATACGTGAACAAAGGGGTCTCCACCAAAGCCAGGCCCTCTTGTGTAATCAGAAACCGGCACCCCTCTGTTAGGGCACCGGGGCGGGAGAAATCAATCATTCTTTTGTGCATTCAAAATCATAACATTTCAACAAAAGAACTGCAACAGGGGACCTCTCCCTTTTTATGTGCAGTCTGATTGAATTCTCCTTGTTATGTAGGACAGACTTAATCAGGATTATCCGTTGTGTTTTTATCTTCAAGACAGATATTCAATGGAGACTGGAGTTTCTATTGCCATTTTTCAGGCGCATGGAGAGCACCCTCTTTATGATTCAGCATAATCCATACCTTCATTTGCACTTCCATTTTTTATAAATGAGTTGCACAAATAAAACTATATTTTGCACTCCCTTGAATAATTGCATCACTGTCAGTTGTTAGTCTATGCTTGTTTTAATTATTTTTGTTATATTTTTTAGGTTTTTGCTGGTTGAGTGAAAATGAGAATGTGAACCTCCAGAGATAGACAACATCATTTGAAGCAATCGTTAGGACAGAATCTAAAAACAATCAAGCACATCCTCTAGAAAGAAAGAAAGAAAGAAAGAAAGAACTGCACACATCTACTTGTACAATACATACTGCAAATCAGAATCAATGCAAAAGGCCTGATCAATAAGAGGATGTAGTGGCATCTTCTCAGGCCAAATCTTAACTTAAAAGGGCCTAACATGGGCTTCTCTTTATCATCAGATAGTTTATCTCTATCAGAGACCTGTGATGCTTTATCTTTAAGTTCAACAAACACCCACAGCAGAACAATTGGCATACACGAGCCTTAGTTTGCATTTAATATCTGACAGAAATAATGTGTCATGTTCAACCAAACCCTTTGAAAAACAGCCTGATTAGAAATGGCGGAACCCAGCGTTTCTCTTTGAGAGGTTCTTCATTTGTGCTGTTTTATGACTGTGCTGTATCACAGGAGATGTCAGCGTACTGCACAGTAAAGATAACGAGGCCAGAGTGAAACCACAGGCTCTGCATTTTACACAATGATTTGTCTAATCTCAAGGATAAAGAAAGTATAAGGCATTTTTCCTACATCACTATGAAGAAATTCACACCTTTTACAAATTAGACATTCAACTAAAAACAACCACTGGCATCTGACACAAGGGTTTTATGGGGAGAACCACATACTTCTTCGAAAGCCTAAAGGAACCCCTGTTACATTGCAAGCAAAGTTAAATGGCAACTTTTGAATTTTAGCTAATCATTAGCTGCTTTGGCTTGATGGCAGGTAATATGGAAAAGAATTATTCAACCATTCCTGAAAAGGTCCACGTGCAAACCCCCATGGTAACAAGCCAGACTTGAAGAAGACACAATATAACAACTCTGGTCACCTAATTCAGTTCACACCACACAGAAAAACAACAACTACACGATCTACGTTGATTTTCTAAAGTTGGCAAGCCAGTAAAGTACATTCTGCTTCATGGAAATCGTAAACACCTGCCATGTTAATACTTGCAGACCTTTAAATATCCATCAGCACTCCCTCTACATTCCGGAATCCTAAGTCAGAATAATTGTCACTTTACATTAAGGACCAATGTCCTCAACCTCTGGCCAATAACACTTTGACTAATTAACCATAAGTGCTGGTTACGGATGCAGTCCACCAGACAGGCACATGGCTGGCGTCCCTGTCTGTATCAGTGAGCTCAAATGCCAACCACTCACCCCCTGCGTAGAGGACTTCTGCATTCTCAAACCCCAAGGTGTCGTAGGTGGGATCCAGACCCTCCGAGTAATTGGCCACCTCCATGTCCAGCAGGGATTTGGAGAGGGGTGTTGGAGGATGCTTCATACCTGCCCGACTATATCTGCAAAGCCCTCTTCCCAGACGGGGCCCTGGCGCTTGGCATGCATGAGGTAACCTGAGGTTGCACATCTAGCTATCTCTCACTGACTGCTGCTGATTTGCCATCCTAGGCCAACAGGGAGGAGCTTTACCTGGACAGAGGCCGCTTACCTTGGGGCTCACGCAACTTTATCTGTGCTTATCCAAATTTATCAGAGTGATCTGAAGATAATGCCCTTTTCTCATTCTGGAGCCATTAGTGAAAGATTTACTTGTGTGTCTGATTGACACCGATGAACAAGTGGTAAAACTGTATGCGGAACATTGAGTTTTACCTACCTAGCCAGAGGGGTTTTGGTTTAATGAGAACAATCATTAAGTTCACTGGCATTATCTGTGTGCTTTTTGTATTCTTAAAAAGCACAGGAGATGTCATTAATGTTTGCATTTGTTGTATAAGTAGATACAAACCAGAATTATATTAACATTTTTCTTCATCGTTATCTTTAATGTCAAAGCAGATTTAGGAGCCTTTTTTCCCCAGTATTTAGAACATTCACTCCAGCAACCACGCCAACAACGAGGTTTAATAGACTGATGTATAATTAAGTGATGAAATAACTGGTATCTCTAAGCAGGAAAACTGAATTGCTATCATATAACCATCTGTCTTAATTACACTGAGGATTTATGCAATAAACTGATAGGACGGTTTTTTTTTCCGATAAATCATTACTGAAACTTTCTTTGGGTCATGAACTACAATGAATGACCTTCGTGTCATAACCTTTTTATTATTATGAGGGGAATATTTCTCAGAAAGCAAGTCTCCTCCAATGGTTAAAAAAGAAAGGGCCTTACTAGAGTAGAAAAAATAGCACTACACAAAACACAGGGCCATTTTATCTCACATTTAAAACACCTTGTTTTCACATACAGCATTTTAAAAATAAAAAAGGGAACAGTGGTGTTTAACCTTCACTGGACACCGAGCATAATGACCGCAGGTCAGGGCTCTGGATGAGGAAGTGTGTGGGTAGCTTAGCGTGCATCCACACCATGTTAACACAGTGCCATAAAATATGTCATGCTCTCCAGTATTGCTTTGTAGGTTAAAGGAAACAGACCCGGAAAAATGTACCACTTGACTCGGTCACTGGGCACAGTAAGAAAAAGAAAAAAAACCAATATGTGGACATATTTCAGTGCTTTCATGAAGTGTTTTCATGAAGCGTGTTTTTTGCTTTGTTTAATTTTGTTCTATTTCATTTCGTTTTTGATTGGTCATAATAAGTGGTCAGGAAACAGAACATCTACATCTACATCAACACAGCATAGCCTATTGCTGAATTAAGCTCTGACAAACTGCTGCAGATGTAAGCCACAAATCAGTGTAAATAAGTATTTGTTGCAGTCACTGGGCACTGATGCACTAATGTTTCTCGTGACGGAAATGTCTCTTCCCATAGGAATTGGTATTGTGTAACTTCTCTACATGAGAAGAGCCCTCAAGTAATATTTTCTGAAACAAAACTCATAGCTATATCTACAGCTATTGAATAGGCCTACAAAATCAGTGAGCAATTATAGCATACTAACATACTACATACACAATAAAACATATAAGGAAGTAATATTATATAGAGAAAAATACTTTTTCTGCTTTACTCGTCTGGCAGTGACACTATACAAACATTGACTGAATAGTCAATTCTACCACAATCAAATGCCTTTTGACACAGTAGCCTACCTAACTTTCAGTTTATTTCATAACATTAAGAGGGCTATTAGCTAAGCAAAATCACGCAAGCGTAAAGGTTTAAAACATAGGTTACAGCGAAAGCGGAAGTTTTAGCTTTATGATCCAACACAAATTTTGCTTTTGTAGGTTAGCTTTGGAAGCCAGAGAGGTGGAATACAGCGTGAACCCCTATTTTGACAACACTACAATCACGTGATGCAACATAATCCAGGGTCCACATTGTGAAGCGCAATGAACCGACCAACTACACCGAACTATCGTGTAATAAAGTTCTATATGTAAGCCAGATGTCATATTTCATAGTTTTGTTAAGCTGTCTGCCTGTACCTAACTTTCCGAAACGATGTGACCTGCTTTTACATGCTATTGTCTCTTACTTCGTTCGAACGTGAAAGACGGAACTTACCTTTATTGCGGCCTACGTGCATGAATCCAGCAGTCTAGTAATTTAAGAATTAATTTCGATCTTCGTCCTCTGAATTATGTCCGCACTGTACAACAGATTGAGTGTCGCAAATATGTAGCCTACAATTCATTCAGCCACACATTGCGGGCGTGAGGGGCCTGTCATTAGATCGATTTACTAAACAAACTGAAAGTTGGGTGGGGATGTTAAACAGTAACCAGCCTCAATAAAAAGCATCGCAGAACGTTTGTTTGTAGGTTCATATGCGCAGAAATGGTGGCTATGACCATTCTTAAAATAGACTAAAAGATCAGAAAAACTAGCCTATTCTGTATTTTTCAAGATTTTGTATGGGCTATAGCTCAAATTCATAACCTTGAAGACCGAGAAATTCGAGTGAGACCACATTACATATGTTTTTATAACTAACCCATAGGTATTGTAATTGTATTCTAACAGTTCACTGGTAAACTCATAATACAGTTCGTAGGCCTAGTTATTACCACATTTATGTATGCATTTGGCGCACCAGATTGTTAACCAATACACCTGTGTAGCAGTTCCACTTGAATACGCCAGATGGCGGGCGTGTATTTATTTTTAGCAACCTACTGGTCCTCTCAAAATTGACCCAAATACAATTTCCATTTACGGTTTGCACTTAACTTGAAAAATAGAATTACATTTCTTATTAAATTTATCAAGTGTTGTTTCCCCCCAAAAAACTGAATTAAAGTAGCCTAGACCCTGTTTGTAATAGGAATGACAAGGGAAGGCAACTCTTGAGCTAATGGAATATTGCAATAAAATCCTAATCTAAATGAATCATGCTTAAAGCTTTATTCTTTGCTCAAGTTATGATAACGTTCAGGATGTTTGACATGGTCGTTTAACTGTATTCACAGGACTTAGGCCTGCACTCTGTTTGGTTAAGAAATATAACACAAACTATGACTATGAATGACAAATCCCATGCCCCACAGAAGTCACAAGGTCAACTGCAACTGAGTAAGTGATCTCTAGAGAATACTGGGATTTTTGAGGAGCGAAGAGCCAGATATAATTTTAGTGAGATGAGAGAATACTAGGCCCTTCACAGTTTCATATACATTCATATTCATCTGAGGCAACCTACAATATTTAAGAGATTTTAATATACATTTTTTTATCAGTATGTGTAATTTTATCAGTTTGTGTTTGACAAAACTAGGTAGGTATCCAACTTGTTGCTAGCACCTAGCGCTGCCTATTCTGTTGCTGAAACACCTTACATTACACGATAGGCCTAGGCAGCGATATTTCCCAATGGCAGAATCAGAAGCCAGCATGTACTCTTAATCACCTGTCATAAATAAAAGCAAAAATATAGATAGATAGATAGATAGATAGAAGACTTCAACTGTATTTAAGACTGAAATCATTAATCAGATGTCCTGAAGTTTCTGTTCCCAGTATTCTGCAGAGTAAAATTTAGGAGAGCTTCTCTGCTCTCTCGCCTTTATACTCCAGTACAGCAGATGGCAGTATGCCTTTCTTAATTTGTCTTGGAACCTTTAATAAATTCCCTGAATCAATTTCAACATGAATACACCACAGTCAGTCGTTGAGGCTTATTCAAATGAGCAGATATGCCAATCGTTGATTTAGTCAAGCCTACTAGGATGCAACAAACAAGGGTTTTGAGTATTTGTAAGCCATGCAATTTGGCTTTGCTCGAATTTGACCATCTAATCACAACTAGTGAAACTGTAGTGAAGATAGGCTACAGGAAAAGGCACGGACTGTGTGCTGGGCTATGTGGTAAACCTTTCCAATCGGCACGTTTGAAATCCATCGCATGAAGTGTGACATATCAAGTTACTGCCACAAATGTTTAAGGATAGGTAACAATTAATGTGATAAATTCCAAGCTCACCTTTGACAACAGTACAGGATAAGCTGTTGCGTATCTAAAAGCTGTACAGCATCCATGTCAACCTCTGCTGGAAGATGCTGGAGCCAGACATCAAAGAGAAAGTAGAGGACGCTTCTGCAGATGATGATTATGCCCAATACAGTCAATTGGGTGTGGGATATTTCAGCGTGATCTTTCACCGAAGGAGACCAGGCCATTTTCACTTCCTGTCATCTCTTTCCTACATGATTTGTTGGGCCGAATGATTCAACCTCAGATCTGAGGGTCACCACTTCTACAGCCATCAAGACAAACCTGGCCTGGGTACATTATAGCACGCAATTATTACAGTCTATCGTATCTGCATAGCTGTTTAAGATTTCTGTCTCAGCCAAGGGAATATATTCTGTGCAAATGTGTCATGGAGATGTCAAACAATGCTGTTGAATGCAAATGTTTGCTGAATTTATTAACTAGATTATATGTTGTGTGTTTACTATATAAGTAAATACATAGGGCACCCACTGCTATTTTGCAGTTGATTTTAATGGGCTCCTCTCCTCCTAGGGTTCTAGGGACAGGACCGAAAACTGAGCCGCCTCCTTTACTCCCGTGTAGAACTGAGCCAGACTGCTCTAATTGTAACTATGGATACCAGACAACACTGCATAGCTAGTTATCAGTAGCGCTCGTGGATTACTGTAAGAAAACAGGTCTGTATAGAACTGTAAGAACGTCTTGATTACAAGGAAGAGAATCCACATTCACTGAATAAACCGAGAAAGTAAAGAGAATGAAAGAGCCACCTAATCTGTTCAATCATGTATCATAGCAGTATATAAATATAGATTCAACCATATAATAAGATATACTTCTTTGGTGTGTTTTAGGGAATACGTTTGTTTGTTATCGGTTATTGCGACAAGTGCATGTATGCAAGACCCATTTGCAAATTCAAATAAAGTTCTGAAACTGACTCCCATTTCTCCAGTTTTTGAATTGCAGTGAAAATGCCAATTCACAACGAGGATGTTGTGAAGATACGACGTACCCAGTTAGCAAGCCCCAGTATGACAGAAGAAAATGTATGTATGTATCAGTATTTTCTAAACTATTTTATTCAAAGATATCAAAAATATCCAAGTTTTCCAGACTCTTTGAAAAGAAACACTCAAATCACGTATGCAGAAGTCAAGTGTCTTCCATTCTCTCATACACACATATGGCCACGCACACACACACACACACACACGTCTCCTGAGAACATTGCCAGATGTCCTTCAGAGGCTGTTCCTCCTTTGGCAAAGGCACGTCTTCAGTCTCACCGGATCTCTCCCATGTACAGTCGTTTGTCACTGGAGCCCGACACAACAATAGGCTCCTCGGGGTGGAAGCTGACCTCGTTGACTGACCCTGCATGACCCGGAAGTTTATAGAGAATCCTGCGAGATGTGGTGTCCCAGACGTACACGAACCGGTCAGCGGAACCAGCAGCGATCTTACTGCCATCCGGGGACCAGGAGCACCGCAGAAGGTTCTTTTCAAAGTTGTGAGTGCTCCCCTGGAGTACCTTCACACACCTATAACAATAGTAACAGTGAACTTTACATATGACTCCATGATAATTGAGAAAATGTTAAATTGCTCCAAAGTACAGACTTTCGAAAGGTTACATAATGTTATAGAAAAAGACAATGCAATACTATAAGCCCCCAGAACAGAATTATGAAGGGCTATATTAAAAACAAATGTTTTCAGATTTCTATTAACAACAAGCGACTGCGGTGTACTCACCTCTCCTTCGGAGCGAATGGCCGGACGTCCCACACCCTCAGCGAGTTGTCCATGGAGTTCGATAGCAGGTAGGATCCCTCTGCGCTCAGACTGAGCCCTGTTACGGAGTCCCCGTGACCCTGCATGCTGTAGATCAACTTGTTCTGTCTCAGGTCCCATACCTTGATGTCATTATCAATGCCTCCAGATATGATCTGATCGCTGGTGTCGTTAAAGGTGACGCTGAGCACCTGGTAGGTGTTCTGAAAAGTGTGAACAGATGCCTTCTTCCGGATGTCCCACAGCTGGACAGTGCCGTCGTCGCTGCCTGTGCAGACCAGCTGAGGACCACGGCGTGCGGGGTGACAAGAGTTCACGATGGAGGTATGGCCTTTCAGGCGCTTCACACGCTCGCCCGTCTCTGCGTCCCAGATACACACCGTCTTATCCGTGCTGGCTGAGAACAGCAGGCTCCCGTCGGTGTTGTACTGCAGCTCCGTGACTGCTCCGCTGTGTCCCTTTAGCGTTGCGTAGTTCTCGCATTCCCCGTACACGTTCCACATCAAGATGAGACGGTCATAGCCAGATGAGGCTAGCGAGGCTCCATTGGGGTGGAATTTGCAGCAGTAGACCTCGCCCCCATGCCCCGAGAGTAGTATGATCGGGGCCTGGAGGCTGGAACAGCGCGGGGGTCCCGTAGGCATGAGTTGTTGGGACTGCGTTGTGGCTACAAGCTCGTCCCGCGGCCTTTTCAAAGGGGCTTGGACCAATGCCATCTCTGCAGCACGTTTCTTGGGTTCAATCATCACTGCACAAGTAGACGAACAGTTTTACTTCGTTTGTCTGCAGTTAGGATGACTTCAGTTGATCAAAACAACGCCAGTCCACTTGCACGTACATACAACGACACCACCATTCATTTACCAACTCATGCGTAGTCTTTCCGGTTCAAGTCAAGAACTTCCTGTTGTTCGTTTATTTTTATTTCTAGAATTGCATTTGTTGTGAAAATAAAAGAAGATGAACACGTACGAGTATTTCGGGAGGTCGAATTGGTGTCTTTTTTCCCCTTGGGCCTTGGGAAACAGAACTGGTAAAATAAAATCCACTCATTATAACACTGCTGCACACTCCATTGCAGTAGGTGGCGAAATGTACAATTTGTCTTAAGTTGTTGCTCGTTCGTTGAAGAAGTAACACTGCATTACAAGATACATATAAATTATATATATAGACAAAGAGATTGATAGATCGATAGATAGATAGATAGATATGTAGATATATAGATAATGTAAAATTCCCTCCAGGTGTTTTAAGAGCAATCAACTCTTTACTTAGTATTTAAGAATATAACTTCTACAGATTTTTTTTTTTTTTTTCATTTCAATTCAGAGTCTTCGAGCTGTCCGTTCAGTGTGTGCATAAAAAACTGCTGTTCATACACAGTCCTGAATCTACAAATGGCAAACTAATGTAGTAGCTCGGACAGATCCATTCAGTTTCGGCCAATCAACTCGTTGCTTCTGGAGCACGGACAGGAAGGGTGTAATTTGATTGGCTGTTGAGCTCAAATAGCAACAACTTTTTGCCAGAATCATGTACTTTGATTTGAGGTAGTTATGTGATTAGAGTTAATATGATTGTTATTTTTGTCAGCTACAGTTCACTTGTGTATTGTGTCATAGACACCATCATGCAAAGATTTAGATTTGACAGCACTGTATATTGTAAGGAATTGTTACAATATGTAGATTGGACCAATATTTGAAGGTTTTGCATAATGACATTTGCATAGTGACATTGACTAAGTTGTCAAGGAATCCAAATATGGCATTTCTATTGGCTTAACAAGGTATTTGGGAATTCATATCATGGGGTTAAAGGAAAAAACCGCAAGAAGCTCATTAATTGCATATGAAGACATCATAATGTGAATTTGCCTGCAAATGTGTTGAATTTAAATTCACTCAACAAATGTAAAATATTGAAGCATGCAGGGGTACACTTCTGTGTGCTGATGTGAATGATGAGGCTATAAATAGTTCACCTACAATGCTTTGCGTAAATGGTTAATGTGTGATTATCGTTCTGGATTAATGTATTTCTGCCTCCCATCTGTGTCTCATATTAGCATGATTACCTGTTCTCATTTAAGCCTGTGTTGTGTTGATTGAATGCCTTAGTTTAAGCGCCCGCTTATGTTATTGTATCGGTCTACCATCATGGGGTGTGCTCAGCTGTATGAGATATCCGGTGTAGGGGCAACATGACCTTACCATTTAACCAGAGATCATCGTGTCTACCTTTGTGCCTCTAGGCCAGCTTGCCAAATTGGTGTCAGAAGAGGGATGGCGCCCCCTGGAGGAACTAAAAGAGAGATTCTAAACCTACACTCACTGAATATATCCACTGTTGCATAGAAGGCCTGGCCTTGCAGAAAGATGGCTCTGATGACGATCTCCTGGCCAGCACTGTTGGTTGCATTGTGTGGCGTCTTCGTCACACACGGGAGACCAGAAAGGCCTGCGATGGACTTCCGTGGAAGACCTGCTGGTACATTGCTACTGCCGGCTTGGACACGCCCACTGACCTGCTGAGACCTGGAGAAAGCCAGTGGCGGACCTGCTGACTGCTGAGACCTGGAGAAAGCCAGTGATGGACCTGCGCATTGTTCTGCTGAGCAGAGGTGTCTCCACAACCGTTCAGCCAGCCAGAAGGACTGCTACACCACTGACTGACAGACAGAGGGACCATTACACTACCGACTGACAGCCAGAGGTCTGCCTCGGGGCAGCCAGCCAGAGTGGACTACTGACGCCCAGGGATCTCCTGTATCACTGTCGCTCACTAGAGGGCGCCGCAGCACTGCCAGGACACTATTGTCATGTTACACACAGTTTGTGTGTAACATGAGTAATGTTACATGAGTGATGTTAATGTAATGAGTAATTAACATCAAGCTTCTAATTGGAATTTAATTTCCACCTCATCAGTCTGACAGTGCTAAAATGACAAAACAGTTGCTAATAAGACCATGCTATAATTGCTAAGAGCAAACACCCATCAGCGGAGATTTGTGTGCATGTTCACATATTCACTCTGCAAAGGCGTGAGGCGTGACCCCAAATTAGCACAGAGGCTGACAAATTGAAATGCTGTTCCGGAGGTGGCAGTATGATCCCTTCTAAGAGAGGCTCCACTCCCCCAGATGTGCTCCTAGCCCAGAGGAGACTGTGTGTGTGTGTGTGTGTGTGTGTGGCCAGCGCTCTGAGACTTGAGTTGGTCTCACTCACCGTGTTCAGTTAGCATCAATCTAACCTGCATTATGTCCACCTTGACTCTCCATAAGTGCTAGTGTCAGTCAATGTCTGCGACATTGTCAACTTTTAAGGCTGACTTGGTGTGAGATACAGTATCACAGGAGAGTCATCAGATGGTAATTAGTCTTTGACCTTTGACCCCGCACCTCCACACAGGAGACAAGGCTGTTTATGTGCAGCAGGGCTTCTTCCTGAAGGGGCAGATTTTGAGCCGACATGAGCGTGGGTGTGCAGGGCATATGCTCCAGAAGTCCTCTTCGCATGATACAACTTGGGCTGAATATTAGGCTTTCCCTTTCAAGCAGATGGTGGAGTGTGCTCATAGATAGATAGATCGATAGATAGATACTGACGGAAAATAAAAAAAAATAAAATTCAGAATAGATTGTGTTTGGGAGATGCCAGAGTATTATAGATGGATAGATGGATTGATGTTTTATATGTGCTTTGGCTTGCTTAAATTTTAGACTGCTCAAATGAAATTTGTATCATTTCAAGTTTAAATGTTTTCATTGTAAAAGATGATTATCCAGACCAGATGTGTACACTGGTATATGCTGACATTGACCATGTAGCAGTGTTTGTCTGACCATGTAGATGTGATAATCTGATAAGATCACAATGGCAACTTTCAGTGTGCAATTTGCAGTTTTTGTTCAAATGGAAAATACTTACAGAGTAACCACAACAATGCAATTCTACAAGGTCATGGATACGGTCGTATTTCATCGTGTTCATGTGCATTTCATGCATGGTGGTTCTTTGTCTCATGCAGGGGCATAACTATAGGGGGTGCAGCAGGTGCGACTGCACCTGGGCCCGTGGTGTGTCGCGGCCGGGCCCAAAGATATACATGCGACGCTCGGAATGATGATTGCTGGGTAATATGTATGTTGTTGTCCAATGTCAAGTCTCGGGCTTTCGGAACACTGGGCCGTCCCCGTTCAGATGGGATTAGCATCGCTGCTTCTGCCCTCAGTGGTGTGTCAGCAACCATGCAACTGTTAACCTACGGCTATTGTGATAGATATACATTTCTAGACAAGTTATAGCTTACATACATTATGGTAGGGCAGGATTACTAGGCTACAAGTTGGGTAAAAAGCGCTCCCTATTAGTATTGCTTTCTAACATTTTTTACGGTAGCCTATACAAACACCTTTGATTAGCGTTTTTTTTAGACGCGGTTGCAGAAGTAGGGAAGGCTACGATTTTTTTTTTTTTTTTAGCGTTCACTAGGGGGGGCCCGTAATAATATCTTGCACCTGGGCCCGTCGTTACTACGTTACGCCACTGGTCTCATGCCTTTTCAATTCATTTAATTAATATATGTCAAGAGATGAAATGAAAGGCCTGATATTGAGAATGCAGAATTCACACAAATACTAGGAAGAAAAATATAAGAATGATAAGAAAAATTAAATAATGAATCACGCCTTCAGTTTAATTTCCACATCTGTCTATAAGCATTTTAGTTTCTTGACAGCGGAAACAAGGCTACATATTTCACTTTTAACACAGAAGTGTGCCTAAATTACACTGCCAGCAGCCAGGCAGCGCGGCACAGGTGAGGGCTGGAGTCAGCGACCGAGTAAGAGAGACAAATCACAAAGAAGAATGAGACTGGAGAGATGTGGCCCAGCACCGCCATATGCTAGCCTGCTGCCGGTTACTGATGAGCAAAAGTCTGCCCCCATTCATTACAGTGTTCCGCACACCCCGCAATGGTAAATGCACAGCATAGCAATATGGACCTCGGCCAGTGCCGACACAAATGAGGTATAGCAGCAATTATCCAGTCATATGCTGCCTTAAGATGAATAGTTTGTGACAGATTCGATGACAAAACCGCATTCCTATGCGTTTGGACAGACAGGAACGGCCACGTAAAT